>NC_053426.1:43572776-43649778 GCF_007990345.1 Gossypium hirsutum | reverse complement strand
AAAGCTTCCAAGCTCCATAGTAAGTGATTCCAAGCCCCATTTTTAATGTTCTTTACGTTTTTGGAGTCCCGGTAACTTGATTAAGCTTATTCTAGCAATAATTCAACCTAGGGTTCATATTTGGAAAAATACCCATAGGTGAAATTTGTTTTATTTTGGTGTTTTCATGATAGAATATGAGGTTTTAAATTATGTTAGAAAACTTGTGCTACTCATTTTAAGTGAAAACAAGTAAAAGGGCTTAATCGGTAAAAATACCTAATAGTCATAAGTACATGTTAGAGTGAGAATTTGATGTTGTCATAGAAGGGAAAAATGATCAGTATGTCATAAAACATAAGAAAATAGGATGAAGTTTAATTTCTGAGCCTTGGGGAAAAAAGTTTAAATATGTAAAAGTTTAGGGCAAAAATGTAATTTTGCCAAAGTTTGGGTCAAGGACTGTTTTAATAAATGTGAGTATTAAATAAGCTAAATTTTTTATTATAGATCAAGAAGAACAAATCTGGATAGACTGGCGAAAGAAAAGATCAGGGACAAATCGAATATTGAGCTATTTGTTCGAGTAATTTGCCAGAAATAATGCAATCTTAATAATGATTTGTTAACCAGCAGTGTAAATTTTATAAATTATTCAAAGAAGACCAGCATAATTGACAGAGAATAATTCAGAAAGTCCGATTGAACCTTAGAATGTGTAGGATACAAATTCATGACATTAGGGTTTAAGGATACCATGTAAGACCATGCCAAGCAGGAAATTGGTAAGGTCTCTAAGGCAAGGAAATCATTAAGACCATGTCAAGACATGGCATTGATAAGTACTATAAGCAAAGTCCATGTAAGACCATGCCAAGGCATGCTTGGTGAGTTCATAATGCAAGGATACCATGTAAGACCATGTCGAGACATGGCCAATGTAAGTTTCAAAAGGATACCACGTAAGACCATGACAATCATGAAATGGTAGTACCCACATCCTTGTATTCCAATGTCAACGGAAAATAAAGAGAATATCAAGTAAGCAAGTAAGACATATACAAAAAGGAAGACAAGTTCATGAGAAGAGCAAAGGTAAGTACATAATTCATGTATGCTATAAGAAAAAGTAAGTAAAATGTATAATAAATTTGATAAGTAATATTAATAATGAGTAATGAAATTTTAAATTTGTCTAACAATAATGAAGTGCATAATAGATCATGCCAGTAGTAAGATAATTTATGAATGTTTTATTATTTGCATCAACTTACTAAGCTTAATGCACCCTTTTTTCCTTCTTTTATATTTTTCAGCTAACTCGGGGATCGAAAGTACGTCGGAGGTCCGGGCACACTACACGAGGATTATTTTGGTATAGCTAGACGTTTCATTTTGAGTATGGCATGTATAGACTAGCCTTTTTTTTTATGATATGATGATGGTAGTAAATGCTGTAATGACTAGCTGTTGGAATGGTAATCAAGAATGTTTGGTGTTATGTATGCCTAAATGCTAGTTATTCCATGGAAATCATGAAAAGGTGAAATTAGCTTAAAACAGTATCGGACAGCAATAATGACGTGAATTTGGAAAATCACTAAAAATAGTAGAATGGATTTAGATAGTGAATGAGATATAAAATTAAATATTATTGAGTCTATTTCCATATGAAAGAAACAGAGTAAATAAAGGAGTTTTATTTTACGAGATATTTAAATTTTTGAACAGGGCCAGAGTGATATCTGGATCCCTGTTCTGACTTTAAGAATTTAGTATAAATTGTAAAAAAATAATTAGGAGTTTTATATTACATATATGAAATCCTTATTGAGTATAGATTTATGAGAAACAAACATCATAATAATTGAAACTCTGTACAGGAGATATTTAATTCGTAATACACAGGGTCAGGGTAGTTGAACCTAAATAGGGAGACTTTAACTAATAAACTGTACTAGTTGGCTGACCAAAATTATAGAAAAATTTAGTGATAGATATATGAGTCTAGTTTTAGAGAAAATTTACGAAATTAGATTTTGAGTTTTGTAACTCGAGATATGAATTTTTAAGCGACTGTGATGCAGTTAGCCAGCTTGTCTGGAAGTTCTAAAATGAATTGTTTGAGCTGTTTAATTAATGAATTAAGTCCGTTAACACCTCGTGCTCGACTCTGGCGATGGTCTCGGATTCGGGGCATTACACGATGTCAAATTCTTCCACCAATAGTATGTCATATCTCTCAAAAGTGAAACGGCATATTTTTTGCATTCTTTAGGATTCAAAGATAATTCATCAAATACGATAATTCATCAAATACTCTTAACGTGTTCTCTAACCAGAACTAGACTCTTTCAGCATCATCATTCATTGTAGCTCAGAACTCTTCAGCCCATACTTCTAATCTTATCTACAGAGGCTTACTTAATGAACCAGATTCACTGTCGCATAACAGGAGCTTGTGGAGGATTGACCGGGGTGGAGGTTGTCGTACAGCCGGATTGGTTCTAATATATTGGCTAAACCAATCGTTCATCATCTGATAGAAGGCTTGTCAAGCCTCACCATCACGGCTACTCGTAGCTGGTCTAGAATCGGATGGCGTCATCCCTTGCACGAAAGCAGGCGCATTGCTTTCGACATCATCCGCTATGGCTCGTTCAGGATACATTTGCTATATAAAAGCACATTTCAATGTCAGGATTCATCATACTACCGTAGTTAATAAATATAGTATGTATAGCTAGTCTCACATATGCTATGGTAGCCCTAGAACTGACTAAACCATAGCTCTGATACTAATAAAATGTAACACTCCTAACTTGTATCCGTTGCCGATCTAGGGTTAAAGGCATTACCAAACAAAATCGAGACATTAACATTCATTTCATAAGCATCGAAGCATTAAAGATCAATCATCAATATAGAGTCCCTTATATAGGTCATCGAGCCCTTAACATGTATTAGAAAGGGGTCGGGATGAAACCGAACATATACAAAATTTCTCCAAAATTTAAACATTTTTCAAACAAGTACAGGTCACACGCCCGTTTGAATAGGTCGTGTGCCTCACACAGCTTTGGATACGGCCGTGTGTCTAGACCGAGTCAAAACAGGGCATACATACTGACTTGTTTATACGACCACAAGATATGCTCGTGTGCTTTGGCTGTGGTCGAATCTAACTTGGGCCACATGGCTAGCCACACGCCCTGTGCCTTGGACGTGCTCAAGCCTGACTTACAATTGTAGGATACCCCAGGGAACTCACGGCTGTGCAACATAGCCATGTGTCGTACACGATTGAGACACACGCCCGTGTGGACAAAAAAAAGCCATTTGAATAGCCAACTTGCCACCATAAATGAGTCAAACCTATAAGTACCAAACCAAGCATATTTACACAATAATTTCAGTCGATTTCTATACCAAACCTTACACCATTCATGACATAACATTATCAACCATTTACATCTTATAAACTCAACTCAATTGTGCCAAAACATACAACCAAATCAGATGAAAACATATGGTCTCACAATCTCTAAACTCATGACAAAAATCACATACCAAAACTTACCAAACTTACCATTTCTCTTAGCCATTCATGAACACAACAAATAGATCATTTTGCATCACATTTCATATACCAAAATCAAAACATAAACACAACCATATCAAACCATATCACGTGGCTAAATATACACATTACAAATCCTATCCAAAGTACTTCTAGCCTATACATGCCATACTTTACTAGATACATTTTCAAAAGGTACCAAAATGTGGTGACGATCCTCGATGATCCCTGAGCTCATAGTAGCTTCGATATCTATAAGAACAATGCAAACATACACAGAGTAAGCTTTCAAAATGTAACGCCTCGAATTCTGGGCCTAGAAGTATTGGGCCTTGAGCGTGGGAACTGTTAGTAGGCGGCTTATAAATACTTTAGTTGAGCAAGAAAGTGACACAAATTGCATGTTTGCTTTAATGGCTAAAATGACTTGGGTGTGTTTCTAGATGTCTGAGAAGTCCTGGGTTCAAATCTAGGCTTTAGTAAAATTTTAGTTTTTCCCTTAAGTGAACATAAGCTTTAGCTTGTAGGCCTTATAAATATTAGTGGTTAAAAGTTATCACAAAGAAGCATGTGGTCTAGTGGTTGTGGCGTCATTATGGTGGAAAGGGATCATGAGTTCGAATCCCATGATTTGCAAGGTACATTTATTTATTCCCCTGAGGTGAGAGAGGTAGAGTTGGATTGAAATTCTGCGTGTGGACTAGGTCAATGGGTGAAAATCAAGGGATATGATAATGGCTATTATAGACATAAAAGAGAATTGGGTGGAGAAAATCATGGATTTCAAATTTGAAGAGTTTGAATAGAGTTTGAATTGGTCAAAGGAGAGTTTTGAGGAGAGTGGGGAGTTGCTTGCCGAAAATGGGATTCTCTATGTGCCATAATCGGCCTTAGGCACTAGGTGTCAAATAGGTTACTTCTTGCCCTTTACCGGTGACTTTTCTCTCTTTTTGCTCCTCTCTCGCTACTATTTTGTATGGTAGCCGACATTTGGTAGTGGCCTTTTGGGTACATTTTGGATTAACTTACTTTGATTTTATCCTGCGGTAGGGTACTTTTGTTGGACAAAAAACTTTCCTTTCTCCATCACTCTTTTTTTCCCTAGTGTTCAAGGTATTAGCCAAACTTTCTTTTCCTCTCTCTTCTTTCTTTCTTTTCTCAACCAATCCCTCTTAACTGATTTCACCTTCTCTTTTTTTTCCATTCAAATACTTGGGGACGATTTCTATTTGCTCTTCTAACTCGTAGCTGAATCTCCCTGCGTTGATTAAGGTAAATGGGTTCTTCTCTGTTTATAGTCATATCAGGTGCTTGCAGTTATTGCTGCTTTGGATGCTCGGTTATCATTTCCCTTCTTTTCTCTCTATCATTTTTGCACTCTCCTCTAAACCATCTTTGTCTATCGTCTCTGACAGGGGTGTTAGTGTAGGCCGAATACTATTACCAACCTTTTTGGCTCCACGTGTCAGTAAGTGGTCTCACTTGGTTCATTATATTTGCATATATGGTATGGGCTAACATGATGCAGTCGTAATGCAGAGTTCATCAAGGATCTAGAAGTTTATCCTAACTAGTGGTTTAAGCCAGATAATCCATCTTCATCTTGTCGCGGTAGGTAATAGTTACAGTTGGGATATAAGAGTTCTTAAGAGGGTATTAACCTTATTGAATATAGACCTATTATTTACCGTGTTTGCTTGAAAGCTATGGTGCTCATAGACTCGTATCTGTCTTCGTAACCAGGTGTGTAATCGTTCACTACACAATTACTGTCAAAGCCAAAAGATGTTTGTAATCACACCTTTATTAGACTGTGATTTGGTAAAAGCCGAAAAGCTAAAACGCCGAAACGCCGGTATTCGAGGCCTCACAAGCGTGTGAACGTACGTGGGGCGATCCAAACCTACAAAGTATAGGCGATAGGCTGTGGAGGCTGCCACAGGTGCTCTCATGGACTTGGGCCTCGATGGGTCGAATGGGCTCAATGGACACGTGGTCCCGCTTATGTAAATTTTACTGTAGGTGAGATGTAGTTGGGCTTGTCATGCCATGTACATGGCATAGGTCATTCTGGGCTTTGTTGGGCCGAAATGGGTCGTGTGGGCACAGATTAAATCCATGGTGAGTGACAAATATTGGACTGTGCTATGTAGGTCACATATTTGTAACTGAGTTTAGGCTAAACGGGCCACACAAGCGTATGGACCCACTTGGGCCGAGTAATGGGCCATGGGCCCATTTTAACCGTTTTTACCATCTTGGTTACTTGAGTCGCTCGAGATGATGGCAGACCATATATGAGGTCGTAATCTATACTGGGACCCCAAAATTAATAAAATGACCAAAATACCCCTAAAGGGTAAAATGACTGTTTCGCCTCTCGAGGGTAAATGACTGATTCATCTGTGATTTGTATGACTAATTTTTTGCATAACATTTTTCATACATGACATACTGGTTGGGATTGGGATATTGTTATGGAGGAAGAAACCGTATTGGTGGTTGTGCCACATATTCTGATATTACCAGCTTTGCTACGATTCTAGTCAGTGCCGCAACTGGTGCTAACACTGTAAGTGTAGGGATGGCGTGGGTAATTTATTCCCTACAGGCAGTGCAGGGTTGGATGGGTTATCATGCATTATTCATATGGGTTTGATATTGAACTGGGCTAGGCCCAACTGATATTTGTTCTGATATGGGCTAGGCTCAACTGATATTGGTTCTGAGATGGGCTAGGCCCAATTGAGACTGTGATGGGTTGAGACCAAAATGTTAATGAATCAGGCTTTGGCCCACATATATTCTAAATCAGACTATTTTGTTACTGAATAGGTGTCAAGCCCAGAATGGTTCTAAATTCTATTTTTGATTGACTTTTTGGATGCTAGGGGATTACACACTTAGTTTTCGTAAACTCACCCCATTTTTAATTGTGCAGGTAATCCCCAGCATTAGGACGATCGGTGCTGCGAGGGACGCAGAGATGGCCACACAGATGCTTTTTTTATCTACTACGTTTATTTACTTCTCAGTACTTAAATTTCGGTTTGGTTTGTAATAAGGCCTCTCTAGTTTTAATTTTAAACTTTGGGATTTCATTTACTATGTTTGATATTTGTTAGAAGTAGATTACGGTTTTCCAAATCAGTAATTGTTTTCAAAACACTACGTTTTCACAACTTAACTTTTAAACATCATGTTTTCATAAATCGACTATTTTAAATTAAGCTTCCACAACAAACACCGGTTTAAATAGGAATAACTTTTCAGTGAACCACGTTTTGCAAAATAAACCAACGTAAACTGAGGTTTTCACAAGATTTAAAATGGCCAGAGGTTTTAAATGGTAAGAAGGGTTTTCAATGGAAACATGGTTTTCAAAAAACACTTCAATGTGACACGTTAGATTCGGCCATAATGTCTAGGCCGGGTTTGGGGTGTTACACAAAAGCTTAGTAAGCTCGTACCAAAAATCATCAGCAATTTATAAAATGTAAAAACATCAACACCAGGATACTTATTAATTCTCAATTCATCTATCAATTCTATACCAACACTATTCATATATTTATACTAATTCAATAAACTTCATATGCATAACATCATCTATCACATGGGCATCATACATACCTAAACCTTCTCGTATTTATTCATTTTCATCCTCATCTCTCATTTACATATTTTAAGACTTTCCAAAGATTATTCATGCTTTAACATCTGCACATTTAAGGGATAGCCAAAGCTAGAATGATTCTGCACACTTAGTGCCATTTCAATTAACCGAAGCTATCTCGGTATCGCACACTTAGTGCCTTAGATAGCCGAAGCTATTTTGAATCGCACACTTAGTGCCAAATATCATTGATTTATCATCATATTCAACCATAATCAGTTATATATACAATCTATGCATAATCCAAGCATAAAAAATATATTTGTAACATCATGTTTTACGTACGAACTTACCTCAAACTCGAAATTATCGATTCGGATTGTTTACTCTATAATCTTCGACTTCCTTCGGTCTAAGTCCAAATTCCTCTTTTCTTGATCTATATGTATTCAATATTAATACTTTTATTCACTAAATTATTCAAACCAATCCATATACACACAATTAGGGCATTTTGCAAACTAACCATCACATTTTCACATTTTGGCACTTTAGTCCCTAAATCACAAAATCACAAAATACACATAATTTGCTTGTACACAAGCTTAGCTGAATTCTCCTAGTATTCATACTAGGCCACACATTTCATTTATTTCACATTTTAGTCCCTCAATTTCTCATTTCCATGATTTAGTCCATTTTACTCAAAATCATCAAAAATTCAGAGATAAAACATGTAAACCCAACATCAAACTTTCATTTATCAACAACTAAATTTAAAAAGCTCATAATTTCATCAATGGAACATTTCAAAATCATCATCAAAATTAGAAATTGAGGCATGGGTTTGATAGTATACGAAGCAACGATTACAAAAACGTAGAAATTATCAAAAACCGATCAAAACACATACCTTAATTAATGAAAATCAAGGCTGAACTATAGCTTGTATTTCTTTTCTTTTTCTTTTGATGATTTCGGCTACATAAGTATGAAATGAGCTTATTTTAAGCTTTTTTTATTTTAATTAACATATAATCTAAACGACAATTTTGCCCTTCTATTAAACCATTATAAATTCACATATATTAAGTCTATAAATATCCATTATACATGTAAACGACATAATAACCACATAAGGACCTGTCAATTATAAAGCCAAGTTAAATAGGCACTTTTAACATTTAGCACACAGCTTTTACATTTTACGCGATTAGGTCCTTTTTATTAAATTAAGCACACAAACATTCAAATTTTCATACGAGACTTTCACACATGCTAATTCACAAATCATAAACACAGGAAATAGTATTTAAACATTTCTCTGACACGAATTTGTGGTCCTGAAACTACTATTCTGACTAAGGTCTAAACTGGACTGTTACAAAAGCTCCTCAAGTACCTCTTTACTCTGAGGTTTGAAGTCATTCATGTGAAGTTCTTCAAGGAAAGTAGAATAATTTTACATTATAATAGTTTGCTCTTTCGGGTTATAAAATAAACCACCTTTTTTCCCTTTGGATATCCTACAAACATGCACAATTTTGTCCGTGAGTCCAACTTCCTCGTATCTTTATCCAATATGTGAGCTAAACATCCTCAAATCCATAAATATTTTAGACTTGGCTTCATGCCATGCCACAATTCGTATGGAGTTTTCGATGCTACCTTAGTTGACACATCATTTAAAACATAGCAAGTCATTTGTACCGTATCTCCCCAGAAAGAGATTGGCAGCTTCAAATAACTTAACATCTAATGTATCATGTCTAAAAATGTCTGATTCCTTCTTTTTTCCATGCCATTCTATTCTAGTGTGTCTAGCACGGTTAACTGGGATAGAATCTCATTCTTTATGAGGTGCCCTAAGGATTCATCAGAGAAATATTCCCCACCTCGATTAGACTGAAGTACCTTTATGGGTAAACCTAGTTGTTTCTCCAGTCTCGTATGAAACTCTTTAAATTTATCAAAGGTTTCACTTTTGTAGTGCATTAGGTATATATACTCATATCTGGAATAGTCATCAATCAAGGTTACATAATACTCATAAACTCCTCTTGCACAAAAGCTCATGGGGCCACATATGTTAGTGTGCACAAGTTCTAGATGTTTTCTAGCCATCATTTCTCTTGCATTAAAAGATCGCTTAGTCATCTTACCTTCTAAGCAAGATTTGTAACACCCCAAACACCGGCCTAGACGTTATGACCGGATCCGACGTGCCACATCAAAGTGTTAAAACATTTTTCCATTCTTAGTCCAGAAAATTATACTTGATGTTCCAAGGATTAATTCATTAAGGGTTAAAGTGAATGGAAGCTGTGCACCTGGTAGGAAACCGGAAAAGAGGAGGTGAGTCCATCAGACTGCTTAAGTACCAAGCTCTTTCGGATCCAATCCTAGACATGCACACCGCCATTGCCACACTCTAACATCGTGTATTCCTTTAGGTTACCATTGTAATTATGTTCATTTTAAAATAAAACATATTTAATTTTGGGAAATGTTATCATAGTAGAAGCCTTGTTCGAGATCGTGTTACTTTGAAATCAATTTATGTTTTTGAAAACGAACCCTAGATCTAGCCCATTTTGATAGTTAATGTAAATTAAGTTCATCATAATAAAATATAAACCAAACCCATAAAAAAATAATAGGGCGGCCTTATTACATAATAAAACCCAAATCATCAAAGTAAATGAAAAAATGAAGTCCAATTCACCAGAAGAAAGCCATAGTGCAGAACGAGTGGCCACTCCGAATCCCTCGCAGCTCCAAGCCCACTATGGTTGGGGATTACCTGCATGAATGAAAATAGGGGATAAGTTTGGGGAAACTCAGTGTGTAAAATTAACCCAACCATAGCCCATATCAGCTCAACCCAGAGAAACAGAATAAATCGGCCTTAGCCCAGAACAGAATACAGAATTAAGCCCATAGGCCCATAACAGATCAGATCAAATATTTCATGTATATGCAAAACCCAACCCATAACCAACCACATGCACCCCCTTACCAACCTTTCACCATGTGGGGAGACTACTCGACCCACCCAACCACTACACGCTTCAGAAATATGCAGCATGGCTGCCAGAACAGATAATGTGACAGAGTCGCCAGATATAGATAATCGTGGCAGAGCCACCAGAATAGAAATATGTGGCAGAGCCACCAGATCAGATAATTGTGGCATAGCCACCAGGACGCTTCCTCCAAAATATAACCCATGTCCCCATGCAACAAAGATTCATTCATGGCATACAACATACAGATTTAAATCAACATGCTTTTCAGACAAAATTAACCCTAGGGGAATATCGGTCATTTACACCCAAAGGTATCATGGTAATTTTCCATACATAAGGGTATTATAGTAATTTATCTACTTTTAGGGTTTTCATGCATATCCTAACCATTTACGTACCACCAGAACACTTACCGCGCATACTTACCGATTTGGGCCCGTTGGCCCATGAACCCAATTTTTGGCCCATTAATCCCAAGTTATCAAAATGCACAAAATCGCGCGTACTGTAGTTTGTTACTTTAGATTACCAAATATACAAACCCAACTATCTTGCGAGCATTCGTACACTTGCAAATTCCAAAATACCGACTTTTCAGCATTTCAGCTTTTCAGCTTTTGCCAATCTAGTCTATGAGAGGGTGTCAGTTACACACCTATTTTATGATGATTCGCTGACGAGATCCACACACGAACTACCTACAATTATATTACTACCACGTTAATCTAACTACCGAAACAAACTAATATTAACTCCTTACCAAATTCGGCCAATAACACCTTAGGCCTTAGCGTTCCTACCTTTGCCGAAAGTAGTGTCTCGATCCAAATCCGTTCGCTCCACTTGTCCAAGCCCTTGATCAACAGCCTCTTAATCACACTATTACCAAAATAATACTATTATCACAACCCCCTTAGGGCTACAAGTCCAAATCGACAACCTCCCTAACTTTTAGGGATTCCGGCTTTTCTTAAAATACGAAAGATAGACTAAGTTGGAAAGACTTACCACCGATTCTTTCAGTCAACATCCCCCCTTAGTTCCTACTTGATTCTGATGTATCTCTAAGCCCTCAAACGATAACAAAAGTCGAGCCTTCAGTGATCCCAGTATTCGGCTAGTCCCTAAGATAGTGTGGGATTTTCGGCTTTTTTTCTGCAATAGTGTAGAGAAAGATAAAATATGAGGGTTTTACTGTGGTATTTTTGATAGAAACTTTGGGTTTAGAGGATAAGAGAATCGGCCAAAGATGATGAGAAAAATTAAGAGAATTGGCTAGGGAAATCGGTATAAGAGGAATCAAGTTTTCAGGATTTTGGGATTTGAGGCAATCGGCTATAGTTTTAAAAATAATGGAAGGAAGGTGGTATAGAGTAAGGTGGCTGAAGGATTCGGTTATGGGAAACAGAAGAAGAAAATGATAACAAATGAAGAGAAAAAGAAAAATAAAAGGAGAGGAAGAGTGATCAGAAAACGGCTCACTTACCCCCTTGTGCCGAATTTATACAAGCACTACCCTAGCTGAATTTCCCATGCTAAAGTACCTTGGCCGGCCACCTCTTATTCCTTGATCAGATCCTAGATTTCCTCCCTTATCTTTATCCTTACTCAATCCCCTTATCATCTTAAACTCTCCCTAACAGAGTTCCCCATTGAATTCCATCACCTCCCCTTTTTGTGCACAAAAAAATAAACACCTTATTTGCTTGTCTTGCGGCTCGAACATGGGCTCTTCCTACCCTTCTACACGCCACTTTTATAGCCTTCCCAGTGGCGCCACATGCCACTTTGCCACTTGCTTCCTTATGCCTTATTTTACCCAAATAATATGTAACACCCCTATCCCGTGACCGTCGCCGGAATAGGTAAGGGGCATTACCGGGCTTGTAACTCATGTCAGAACCGTAAAATTTTGAACTTTTTCTTGAAATAAAGGTCATTCATTTAGATAAGTACTAAGCACAGCCAGGGATAAAATTTAAACTTCTCTAAGTAAACATTCAAAAGATGCCATTTTCGCATGGCTTATATACATTAACCAAAATATTCTTCCGCCACTAGTCTATTTTATACATGCCATAAGATAATCCAAAACATAGCAGTACCAAACAGTGGATAGTGATAGTGTGACTAGTTGCTGATGATCCCCGAGCCTGTAGCTTCCAAATGAGATCTATAAAACAGAGGAAACAAAGTACACGGAGTAAGCATTATAATGCTTAGTAAGTTTTAAGCAGTGTCAACAGATAACAATCAAATTATAACATAGTTGTTCGTATTTTTATTTCACTCTTCCTTCAGGCATACCATCCCTTTACCGAATATGCACATCTCATCATATATAATAGGCAGATAAATTTTCACTTGATAGTGACCTCTTATGATCATAGGTACATTACATTTTTTTTTCTTTTCCTGACTTTCCACATTGACCAAATGCACAATAATCATAGATCAGTCTTATTGCTTTACTCACATGTGCATCACATAACGACCTTGTGATTTAGTCTAAATCAAACTTAAATATAATCTCAAAGTACATACCTGACCAACTTAACGCATTGAACGTATTTATTACCAATTGTTACTGTGAAGTTGTATAATCTTATGCTTTACTTGAATCTTCAGCAAAACCTTTAGTTCGGGGCTTACCTGGACAAAATCTCCACACGTAGTCATCGGGTCTTTAGAGCTCGGATATAGTACGAGCATGAAGCCTACGGACATTAATCAGTGATAATATTCTCGCATAAAGCCTGCGGGGTTTTAACCCGGATATAGTACTGACACAAATGCCCTTCGGGACTTATCACATTTATACACTTTCACATCCATCACGTTGGCCACTCGGCCCTATCACATATATACACTTTCACATTCATCACATTGGCCATTCGGCCTTATCACATATATACACTTTCACATTCATCACATCGGCCATTAGGCCTTATCACATATATACACTTTCACATTCATCACATCGGCTATTAGGCCTTATCACATAAATACACTTTCAAATTCATCACATCGGCTATTAGGCCTTATCACATATATACACTTTCACATTCATCACATCGGCCATTAGGCCTTATCACATATATATACACTTTCACATTCATCACATTGGCCATTCGGCCTTATCACATATATACACTTTCACATTCATCACATCGGCCATTAGGCCTTATCACATATATACACTTTCACATTCATCACATCGGCTATTAGGCCTTATCACATATATACACTTTCACATTTATTCAAATATACTTCACATACCACATATACTATCATGTACAGACTTGGTCTTGGCCGAATCTACATCCATCACTTTCCAATGAATAATTCAATTTCACGCCATACTATCATTTCATATTCGATTACTCATAAACTTACAATATCACGATTTAGAATTCAAGTATGGGTTTAATCAATAGCTTATGAGCAACTAAAACAAGTTTCATCCATGTTTACAACAAAATCACATATTCACTACGAGCTATTTTCCTGAGAAATGGTCACTAAATTATTTATAATCGGAGCCACAAGACTCCAAATCACTTGCCGTTAATTTTACCTGAATATAGACTCATATATCTTTCATCCATAAATTTTTCAGAATTTTAGGTTTGGCCAATCAATACCAGATTTTTCTTAAAGTTTCCCCTGTTTCACTGTTTGACTAATCTGACCAGTCTTCACTACGAATCAAAATTCTCATTGTACAGAATTCAAAGTATGTTCTATTTGATTTCATTTGAAACTAGACTCATTAAGGAGTCTAAGCATATAAATTTTATCTTGTAACCATTTTTGTACAAATTATAGTGATTTTCTTAAAACTGAACAGGGGATTTCGGAGTCATTCTGACACCGTCTCACACAACTTTAAATATCTCTTTATAGGAAATTCCTTTGCTTACACGGTCTCTTTTATAAGAAACTAGACTAATTAAGCTTTGATTGTATATTTTATTCAGCCTATAATTCCACACAAAACATTTATAGTGATTTTCTAAAATCACGTTACTGCGGCTGTCTTGAGCAAATTATTACAATTTGCTCTTAAATTTCCAAGTCCAAACACTTAGGAACTTACCATTTGAGTTTAAGACATATCATGGCCACATCATATCTTATTAAATCAACTCATTATATCCTATTATAGTTGAATTTACTCAACATTTAGTCACTTAAAACTTACCTCGGAAGTGGTCGACGACTAGATATCCACGGCTATTTGTTTACTTTCTCTTTTCCCCTATCCGACTTTGATCCTCTTTGCTTTTAAGCTTGGATTTTATCGAATAACTACGGATTGACTAATCGATTAGTTTCGCTTTCCCTTTATCCAAAATTGGCTCCTTATGCTCTTGAGCTTGAATTACACAAATTTAACTTATTGTTAATCAACTAATCAAGCATTGTATCATGAGCATATTCGGCTTTCACACATTTTAAACATAGTAATAATCATGCACATTAAAATCAAAATGCAATTAATCCCATACACAAAAATATAGGACACTTCACTTCCATCTACTTATATACACGTATCACATAAGACTATTTCATACTTTCTATCACCTAAACAAACAACAAATTTTCCAATTAATTTCTTGAGTCCACATTCGGCATCTATATCCACAAAAACACATTAGCCAATTACTATAAATCATCTAAACATTTTTCACTTCAATCACACATACATATCATGCTAGCACATAACACCATGATTTTGTCCTAATTTGGAGAGCCAATAATTTAAGTATTACAGCAGCATATTAATTAGCTAAGTACCATAAATTTGTCCTAATTTGGACAGCCAATAATTTACAGCATTACAGCAGCAAATTAATTAGTAATAAACTATCTTAAGTTCAATTTTAACTCCCTCATGCAGCAACCAGACAGCATTCAAGTTAACTTCCAACATTCGGTCAAAGCATTTAAATAAAAGAATATGCATGCTAAATTTCCAGCATTTGGACAACATTTCAACTTGAAATTTTCCAGCCTTTCACCTTCAATATTTCGAATATTCAAAAGCAAAAAGAAGAGTACAACTAATCAATTAAAATTTTTGAACATAATTCAAGGTATATGTTCAACTAAATATTCATGTTAACTCATAATCAATAAGATATTAAGTAGAAAATAAAACATTATTAGCATGCATGCTATCTACATACAACAACCATTCGACTTCCATCTATTATCAACCCTCAATACACAAAACATCGAAACCAACATCAAAGAAATATAAACATCCATGACCAAATGTCATCTTCATCCATTTACAAAAATTTTGCCATGAGCTGACTTCTATACTTGATGACCACTCCAAATATACAAGGATTTTCAATGAAAGAGCATTAAACATACCTTAATCTATACATTCACCATAGCCGAATGCCCTAGCTTCATTTCCATTTTCTTTTCTTTATGGTTTTCGGCAAAAATGCAAGAAAGGATGGGTGTAACTTTGTTTTTATCACCATCTTCTATTATATTTCATTTTAATAAGCCAATTACTAAATTAATCTTTGTAATTTAATATCAAAACCTTTTAAATGGTGGTCCATTACCGTCCACTTACCTATGTAGTGGCCAAATATCATTTAATAATTATATTTCTTCTTTCTTTCTCAACATTTGGCAAGCACAAGGCAAGGATGTATGGCTTCCCCCTTTTTTTTTATTTTAAAATTTAAACCATTAACTATTATAATATAATATATAATGCATATATGGCTATTCAACCATCATCATGGCCGGCCACTTACATAAAAATGGGGAATTTGACATGCAAATCCCCATATTTTAAGCCATGCAATATTTGACCACTACACTTCAACCTACCACAATTTTAATATTTTCACATAAGTCCTTTTTAACTAAATTCACATAAAAATAATCAAATTAATGCATGAAACTTTCACACATGCATTTACTCACATTATAAACACGGAATATATCTTTTAATTTCTTATAGGACTCGGTTTCGTGGTCCCGAAACCACTTTCCGACTAGGGTCAGTTTAGGGCTGTCACATAATATTTAAGACCCTTGCTAACCAGAACCCCTTTTCCTCTTATGGATTAAAATCACACAAAGTTACTAGGTTTTAGCTTAAGCTTGGGCCTTCTAGAGGCCCCCTATCATAAATAAACCTTCATCAAGCAGACAGTACACAAAGTTTTAAATTTTACCAAACAATCACAGAATTCCCGAAAATTGGGGCGTTACCAGATTAACATTGTGGAAGATCAACTTCTTTAAGTGAACTTAAGATGTCATGTTTCACAAGTCTAGTGATTCTTCCTCATTTAATATGATCAAGTCTCAAATTCCAAAGGTACGCCTTATTAGAGTGAAAAGTATTAGGTCTTTTATTCAATATTTCAGTCTTAAGTAGTGTATACATATTTGATAAAAATAGAGATTATTTGACATCCATCCATTACAAATAAGATTGTGATTTCTAATTATTTCAATTTCATTATTAAAGGTCATGTTCATACTGCCATCTTTATATAAACATGCAACAGACATTAGGTTTCTTTTGAAACTTGGTGTAACAGCCCGTTTTTAGTCAAATCAGAATAGTGGTTTCAGCACCATAAATTCGAGGTCAAAGTATTTATTTTATTATTATTTTAATGTTTACAACATGATTGTATGACTTTTTGAAAATTTTGTTAAGAAATTTTATCGTTTAATTGGTTAATTTGAGAAAAAGGACTAAATCGTGTAAAGAGTAAAAGTATTGTTCTATTAGCCAAAGGTGTCACATAGCTATAGAACCTTAAATTAAAGGTCCTTATGTTTTGATTAGTCCATTTATAATGTTAGAGGACATTATTGGACATGTGTTAGGTGAATTTAATGTTTTAATATTAAGGTTATTATGGTAAATGATAATTACAACGATAATTTAATAAAAACAAAACACATAATTTGTGTTCATCTTCTCCAAAAGAGAAAGTAAAAATTGATTCTTTGAAGAATAAAAGGGGCTAGGGTTCGGCAACTTCAATTTTGTCAATTATGTACGTATTTTTTATTCATTTTTAATGATTTCTATGTTTTTGTGATTGTTGCAACTAGTACTAACTAGCCCAGGGACTATTTTGCAAAATTGTTAAAGATTTTGAATGATGGAATCGATGAATACATGTATATTTTGAAGTTTCTTAATAGATTATGAATGCTTGTTGCCAGATATACAAGTTTTGTTAAGTGATTTTTAGTGAAAATTTAAAATAGGGTTTAAATTGAGAAATGTTGAAACTTTGTGGTTAAAATGTGAAATAAATAAAAAATATAGGTTGCTAGAGTTATAATGGTAATTCGGCTAGCATGGGTTAGTCTTGAATTTCATGAATTTGTGATTTTGTGTAATAAGGACTAAATTGTAAAAATCTAAAAGTTTAGGGGCTAATGTGTAAAATAGCTCAAATGCATATTTTGGATTGAATTTAATAATTAGAAGAATAAATAAGCTGATTTTGACTACTTATAGATCAAGAAAAGAGGAATTTGACCTTAGATCCAGGAAATAGCAAAGTAATTGAATAGTCGGTTCGTTTCGTCATTTCCGTACACGAGGTAAGTTCGTATAATTGAATATAAATGTGCATTTATTTAATTGATGGATGGAATTGAGATTGTATTTATTCTATTAGTTAAATTTGAAGTTCATAAATTAAATGTATGGTTTAAGTAGATGAGTTACTGAATAAGACTATAGCTGGGATATGGCAAATCAGAAAATAATACCATAACCGGGTTATGGCATGTGAATGTAAGACCACGACAGGGCCATGGAAATGTATATGTAAGACCATAGTTGGACTATGGCATCAGAAAATCGATGTATTCATACTGTAAGCATTTATAAACTCGGAGTTATTTGATAGGTGAATTGGTGAGAAATGGATACGTATCGATACAGGTACGTACAGAAAACTAATCGAATAATGAGTTAAAAGAAGTTGAGAACTTATAAATTACTATGTGGTTCCATTTTATGTTAACTCATTGAATGATGCTTTAAATGCAAATTTATGTTATTTAGTTTGAAATGTAAATGGATGATGAGATTATTTCATTTAAACATACGAACTTACTAAGCTTTATAGCTTACTTTGTTTATTTTTCTATGTTTTATAGTATTTTGAAGCTAGCTCAGATTCGGGGATCATCAGGAACTTCATCGTACTATCGGACATCTATTTTGGTACTTTTGAAGTTGTGTAAATATAGTATCTGGCATGTATAGGCTTGAGTCATTTTGTTATGTTTAATGAACATGTATTTGGTCATTTGGGTTGGCTTATGATGATGAATTTAACGATGTTTATAAATGTGTAAATGGTACTATTTTGAGTTTGGTAATTGACCTATATTGTGTGATTAAGGTTGATAATTTGGGAAGCTATGTGCTTGTGAATGGGTGAATGATAATGCATGTTTGGAATGATTTAATTAATTGAATTGTACATGTGAATTAGGTATGTAAATAGACGGTAAATTGTGACTTGTATTGTTGATAATGAATTGGAATTCAATTAAGTATTAAAATGGTTGAAATAGATATGGTATGACTTGTACATTGTTAATGATATTTGGCTGCTTATTTATGTCTTGAAATGGCACCATTTGAGCTTGTTTAGGTATGTGCAAAATAGGTGGCAATATGGCTTGGTAAATAGCCTATTTTTGTCCACACGGCAAGAGACACGGGCGTGTGTCTCAGCTGTGTGTCCTCTGGGTTTGAAATTTAAGTCAAGTCAGTATGCTCCATACAGCCTCACACGCAGGCATGTGGACAACGCCCCAAATTTTGGGCCTAGAAGTATTAGGTATTGAGTTGGGAACAGTTAGGAAGCTGCTCATAAATATTTAGTTGTGTAAGAATGTGACACAAATGCATGCTTGCCTCAGTGGTTAACTGTTCTGGGAATTGTTTGAGAAGTCTTGGGTTCAAGCCTGAGCAAGTACAAAAAGTTTTGTTTTTAAGAAATAAGCACTATCTCTAGGCAGTAAGCTTTTAAGTAAATAAGGGAAAAAGATGACAGAAAAGAGCCTGTTGGCCAAGGGGATAAGTGGCGTTTTGCTAGTGTCTGAGGTTTGAGGTTTGAGTCCTGGTTTGCACAATGGCAGATTTATTTTGCTACCTATGACGTGAGAGTAGTAGAGTTTGACCAAAATACTGCAGAGTTGTTGTGGAAATTTAATTGGTGGTTGAAAAGATTATGGTGGAGAGATTTTAGGATAGAATTAAGGGATGTTGAGGTGTGAGGGAGTAGTAGGCCGAATGTGGGAATTAGGCATTGATGGAATTCGGTTTTGGGGTTGTCAGTTACTCCCCAATTCGGTAATGGTTGCCATTTTGGTTCTTTCTCCACTCTTTGGTTTGGTGCTGAATTTTGGTTTCGAGTTTTACTCCTTGTACATCGGTTCTTTCGTTTTCCTCTTCTTGGGGCCGTCTATAGCAAACAATCATTTGGGGTTTCTTGCGTTGGCTTGGTTCGAGGTTGCTCTCCCCTATTCTTCTTGCTAACTGATTGCTTTTCTCCTATCCTCTCTCTCAATCAATTCTCTCTTTGGCCAAACACCTTGTCCTTCCTCCGTCGCAGAATCTTACGGTTTTAGCTTTGGCTATTGGTTGATTCTCCCCTTCTTCTCTGTTTCTCAAGCGATTCGCTTTTGACCGGGTACATCTTTTTCTCTCTTTTAATTCTTTTTGTGGTAATGGTTTCCTCCTCTTCTCATCTGGTTGTTTTGGCCGAACCTTTCATATCTCTCTATTTGTGGTTTCGAATAGGGGTGCGATTGTTACATCTTGTGCCTCAATTTGAGTGGGTGCTTCTGAGGGGAGGTTGAATACTACTGTCTTCTAGTCTTAGTCTACGTTTCTGGTAAGTTGTTATACACTTGGTTCATTACTGTCACTTACTTCCACTGCTACAACCGATGTAGCCTTACAACTCCGTAGGTAAACCAAGTCTGACACGATTAGATGCTGTCAAAACAACATAATTAGAATCTTAACATACTTTAGTCACATGGCCTCTTTCCCTAATCAAAACACTTGCTCGAGAGATTGCCTGTCATCTGCCTTGATCAATCACACTAAACCGTTGCAAGAGATCGCTTAAAATCCTTAAAGACTAACAAGTTTTGTTAGGAACTGTTCTAGTATTAAGCATGTCTAATGCTGGTCATGGTTTTGTCATGTGTTTTAGGTATTGTTTATCTTAGGAGGGGTTGCGAACCTAGAATCATACCAAGTATGTAATCACACTTCATTAACTGCTTGGCAAAACTCGGAAAACATGTTCGTAGACGCTATACGAGCATGCCCTCGCTCGTGTGGTGATTCGAATGCATAAAATATGGACATTTAAAATTAGAGGCCACCATGAGCAATTTCATTTGGCTTAGGGCGTTTTGGGCGACATTGGGCCGAAATGGACCGTGTGGGCCCCACGGGCTCGTGGGCCCACAAGGGTTAACCACACGGACGTGCGAAGATTATTGGACCAGGCTGTGTAGTTCACACGGCCAAGGCCATTTTTGAGTTTCGTGGGCCACACGAGTGTGTAGGCCCACATGGGCCGCATTATGGGCCTTGGGCCCATTTTCACTGTTTGACTGTTAAGGTTGCACGAGTATCTCGAGACGACTGTGGACCTACTGTTGGGTCGGTAAGTGTACTTAGTCCTCCATTGTGGTAAAATGACTGTTTTGCCTTTATGAGGTAAAATGATTGAAATGCCCCTACATGGTAAATTGACTAATTTGCCCCTCTATGAGGTATTTATATATAAGTACAAGTATGACTGTATTTTAGCTTGCTATTTAAACTGTAATGGATACATGTATGATTCAATGATATGACATGACATGACGGTATGATACATTGAATAGGGATGGGTTTATTATGATTGGAGGAAGTGTACTTGTAACACCCCGAACCCGAGACCGACACCGGAGTCGAACACGAGGTGTTAACAGACTTTAAACCCCTTATAAAAAATATTTCCCAGACACTGCCAATCTGCGTACTAGTCGCTTTAAAAATCATATCTTGAGTTTCACAACTCGAAAATCAGTTTCGTGATTTTTCCCTGAAACTAGACTCATATTCCCATATACATATTTTTTTATAGAATTTTTGGTCGGGCCAATTAGTACAGTTTATTAGTCAAAGTCTCCCATGTTACAGGGATCGACTACCCTGACCTTTCCGCATTACGACTTGGATATCTCCTTGTACAGGGATCCAATACTGATTCCGTTTGTTTCTATAGAAACTAGACTCAGAGAGGAATCTATACATATATGGTATGACTTCTAATTATCTCTGGTTAATTTATAATGAATTTCCAAAGTCGGAACAGGGAATCCAGAAACCGTTCTGGCCCTGTCTCACGAGAACCTGAATATCTCTTAACATACTGTCCGTATGATTGTTTCGTTACTTTCCTATGAAAGTAGATTCATCAAGGTTTGTTTAAATAATTTATTCACTATTTAATTTCATTCCTACTATTTTTAGTTATTTTCCAAATCTACATCACTGCTGCTGTCAGCATCTGCCTGTAAGGTAGACTTTACCTATTTCATGGTTTCCATGATTCAACTAGCCCTTTTTGCATAAATAGCACAATTTATGAAAGTGATTAACCATCCCCGTGGCCAATCCTTGTCAAGCATATCCACACCAAATTATTATAACATTATACTCAAACACATATAAGCCATTTTCGCATGGCTATCCAAAATTTATACAAGTCCAAAGGGTCCACGACCCACAACAAACGGGTAGTCCTATACATGCCATTTCGAAGTTCAACCAAAATTGTACCAAAAGGGGGGGCTTTGATAGTGTGGGCGACTTTGACTTCAAGATCCCGAGTCCGATAGCTGGAGAACCAAATCTATAAAACAGAGGAGCAATGAAACGGAGTAAGCAATTTATGCTTAGTAAGTTTTGAGCAAGGAATTCCAGCACAACAAAAGTATAGCATTCATATAGCTAAACGGATAATTTCATATGCACAAATTTACGATATCGTACTTGCTTCACATTATCAACCCTTATGTACATACACAAAAGATCAACTCAGCCAAAGGCCGGTAGCTCGTTTATCAACTGAGTGAATACTTATTTGTAAGGGCTCAACTAAATTCAAGCACATACGAAACATACCTCAATGTTGGGATGTTTCGAGAGTATTAACTGGAATTTTACAGCAAGTTCATTCATTCCCAAATCACGTACCTTCGGAATTTAACCGGATATAGCTCCTCGTTCAAATGCCTTCGAGACATAGCCCGGTTATAGTAATTCGCACAAATGCCTTCGGGACTTAACCCGGATTTAGTAACTCGCACAAATGCCTTCGGGCTTTGCCCGGAATTAGTATCTCGCACAAATGCCTTCGGGCTTAGCCCGGAATTAGTATCTCGCACAAATGCCTTCGGGCTTAGCCCGGAATTAGTATCTCGCACAAATGCCTTCGGATCTTAGTCCGGATATTGTCACTTAGCACAAGCCTTCGGGACTTAGCCCGGACATCATTCAAATAACCATGCACATTTAACAATAAATCATGGCCCATTCGTATTTCATTTTCGTTAGCAAAACTCAAACACAAGACATTTATCATTCTTGCAAATTCGGCTCAATAGCCACACAAAGAGCATGATTTTAATTTGCTTAAAACATGATCTAATCACATCATAATTTAAGCTCTCTTACTCAAGAACTTACCTCGGGTGTTGTCGAACGATTCCGATAGCTATTCGACCACTTTTTCCTTCCCTTTATCGGATTTAGTTCCCCTTTGCTCTTGAGCTTAATTAAACAAATAAATTGATTTAATCATTTGAGCATCGAAAAGAGGAACACAAGGCACTTAGCCCATATTTATACATTAGACATTAAAGTCACATATGTACGGAATCATGAATCAAACTCAACATTTTAGCTAATTTTTCCCCCTTGGCCGAATATGCATGTCTATTTTGGGGCCGATTTCAACACTTAATACATTCTACAAGTATGGTCACTTGTATTGACTAAACACCCTTTTGTTTCAAGTTCAAAACTTGGCTAATACACACATATACACACTAGTAAAGCATCCTCTCCCTTTCCATCAATTTAACACATGCATTGCTCATTAACATGCAAAAGTTATATTCGGCCTTAGCACACAACTTGCTAGCCGATTCTTCTCCATTTAGCAACCAATGCACATATGTGCTCACTCAAAAATGGTAAAAAGGAGGTTAAAGAATCATCAAGCCACCATCACATGCATCATTAACAAGCTTCATATTTAGCATGCAATGGCATTAACACAAACTCCACCTAGGCCGAATCTTAACTCATCCTCATGCCTCATCACCACAACATCAAACATCAACCAAGAATGATGCATCCATGGCCGAGTGTCATTTCCATCACATAGCAAGATTTAGACCATGGGCTAGGTAGAACTCAAGCTAACAACTAAAACATGCATGCATCTCATGGAACATCATCAAACATACCTTAGCCTAGCTACATGCATGGCCGAACCTCTTCAACCTTTCTTCTTCCTTCCTCCTTAAAATTTTGGCCAAGGATGAACCAAAGGATGAGCATTTTTTTTTCTTTGTTTTTTTCTTTCTAGTTTCGGCTAAATGAAGATGAGAAAGGATGAACAAAAATTTTCTCCTTTCTTTTCTTTAGCTCACGGCAATGAGGGAGAAAACAACTACACACATTTTTTTTTGTATTCATCATACTCCTTTTCATTATTTTATGCCCATGCCCCTTATTTTATTTTTTTCCTACATACCTCACTAGGCCAACATGTTCCCAACATGTTTCCACCCATAGCATGGCCAACCACTAGCTCAAATTTTGGGTAATTTGACATGCAAACCCATCATTTTCACAACATGCATTAATAGACCATTTTAAATTAGCCTATCATATTTTCACCATGTCTCATATCAATCCCTATTTAATAATTTCTCATGCAATTGGCAAAATTGGAGAATGAAACTTCCACATACTCATGTACACACATAATAAGCATAGAATATGGAAATCAATTATTTTTATGACTCGGTTTTGTGGTCCCGAAACCACTTCCCGACTAGGGTCAATTTTGGGCTGTCACAGTACTGTACTGGCAGCCCTATCGCAAATCACTGTTGGCTTTAAGCCTATTATATTGGCAGCTCTGCTGCAAATACTACTTAGTGCCGCAACTGGTGCTATTTTGGAGTGTAGATATGGGTGCATTGATTTTATCCCCATATGGAGTGTAGCACTGGACGGAGTGAGGTGTAGAGGCTGGTCGGGTAGGACTTGCATACTGTTTAAACTGTTACTGCACTAATTATTATTACTATGCTAATTATTGTTACTGCTCTATTTACTGTTACTACAACAGGCCAAGGCTCAAGCACATGATTGTTTCTGTATTGAGATGGGCTAAGCCCAAACTGATATTATCACTGTTACTGATATGAGTTTAGGCCCAGACTGTATTTGCTCACTATATGTTTGACTGTTTGTTTATGAAGGGATTACACACTGAGTTTTCGTAAACTCTCCCTTCTTCTTATCTGCATAGGTAATCCTTAGGCGGATCGATGTTGCGAGGGACTCGAAGGTGGCCACACAACTGCTTTTGCTACTGTTTTAAACTTTTAATCTCTAAGCTATTTTAAATTGGGTATTTTATGTAATAAGGCCTCTCTAAATTTTATTTTTAACTTGGGGGATTTATATTTCTTTTTCTTTAATACTGCTAACAGTAGGGAAAAGACACGAGTTTTTAAAAGGATAAATGTTTTTCAAAAATACCACGGATACGAAATTGATTTAAGAGCTTCCATAAGAAACAATGGTTTAATCAAACGACTTACATTTGAAAATAAATGACAAGTCTTGAAATCATCTTCATGGTCATTCAAAAAGGGTTTAATAGATAATGGGTTTTTAGTAATTTTACTCTTTACGAAAAACACTTCAATGTGACATCACGAAATTTGGCCATAACGTCTAGGCTAGGTTTAGGGGTGTTACATTTAGTGGTATGAGAGCCAAGTTACAAAACACGATTGTGGATTTGTGTTTGTTCTTAAAACTTGGAATTTTGAAAAAAAACTATTTTAAATGATTTTAAGTATTTTGAAATGTTTTACAGAACGTATGGTACACTGAGTCTCCGCGTTGTTCCTGTAGGTTCTCTCTAAAAAATTTATTTTGATTTTGGCTAAAACTGCCATAGGTAGGATTACTGAGACTACTGTAGGTGGTACTGCAAACTCTTAGGTAGCGTATACTGAAACTGCAGTGGAACTGGTAGACACCGATAAACACTGCGCTATGTGGAAATAAAACTCTATACTTCTGATACTGTCTCCAAAAAAATCTGTTGATAAACACTGAAATTGTAAACTGATCTGTATAAAATCGTTGACAAAGATAAAACACAATTCAATTATGAACATCAGAGGTACTCGCGGAAGGGGTACAACAGGCTGTAGCGGAGGCAATGGAGGTGCTCGAGCTGGGTCTCATGATCGTGTGACTGAGTATTAGATTGACGTACTATCCCAGTCTATCTATTAACTCGACTGAAAACACTCAAGTTAAGGTGATGGTGTTTTGGAACTAGAGTGCGCAGCAGGAGCGTAGTGGTGTAGTCTGTGTTATGCGACTGATCTGATAGTTGGAAATTTCGAGGATGAAATTTCTTTAAGTAGGGGTGAATTGTAACGCCCCAAATTTTTGGCCTAGAAGTATTAGGTCTTAAGTATGGGAACAGTTAGGAAGCTACTCATAAATACTTAGTTGTGTAAGAATGTGACACAAATGCATACTTGCCTTAGTGGTTAAGTGTTCTGAGAAGTGTCTGAGAAGTCTTTGGTTCAAGCCTGAGCAAGTGCAAAAAGTTTTGTTTTTTAAGGAATAAGCACTGTATCTAGGAAGTAGGTTTTTAAGTAAATAAGGGAAAAACTTGACAGAAAAGAGCCTATTGGCCCAGGGGATAAGTGGCATATTGCTGGTGTCTGAGCTCTGAAGTTTGAGTCTTGGTTTGCGTAATGGGGGATTTATTTTGCTACCTATGTTATGAGGGTAGTAGAGTTTGACCGAAATACTACAAAGTTGTTGTGGAATTTGAATTGGTGGTTGAAGAGAATATGGTGGAGAGATTTTAGGATAGAATTAAGAGAGGTTGAAGTGTGAGGGAGTAGTAGGCCTAATGTGGCAATTAGGCACTGATGGAATTCGATTTTGGGGTTGTCAATTACTCCCAATTCGGTAATGGTTTCCATTCAGGTTCTTTCTTGACTCTATGGTTTGGTGCTGAATTTTGGTTTTGAGTTTTACTCGTTGTGCTTCGGTTATTTCATTTTTCTCTTCTTGGGGCTATCTATAGCAAAGAATCATTCGGGTTTCTTGCTTTGGCTTAGTTGAGGTTGCTCTCCCCTAATCTTCTTGCTAACCGATTGCTTTTCTCCTCTCCTCTCTCTCAATCAATTCAATCTTTGGCCAAACACCTTTTCCTTCCTCCCTCTCAGAATCTTACGGTTTTAGCTTTGGCTCTTGGTCGATTCTCCCATTCTTCTCCCTTTCTTAAGCAATTCCCTCTTGACTTGGTACATCTTCTTCTCTCTTTTAATTCTTTTTGTGGTAACAGTTTCCTCCTCTTCTCATCTGGTTGTTTTGGTTGAACCTTTCAAATCTCTCTATTTTTGGTTTCAAATAGGGGTGTGATTGTTACATCTTGTGCCTCGGCTTGAGTGGGTGCTTCTGAGGGTAGGCCAAATACTATTGTCTTCTATTATTAGTCTACGTTTTCGGTAAGTTGCTATACACTTGGTTTATTTATTTGCGTGTATGGTATTAGTTAACAAAATACGATTGGGATACAGGGAGTCTTTAAGGATTCTAAGCGATTTCTTGCAACGGTTTAGTGTGATCGATCAAGGCAGATGATAGGTAATCTCTCGAGTAAGTGTTTTGATTAGGAAAAGAGGCCATATGCCTAAAGTATGTTAAGATTATAATTATGTTGTTTTGACAGCATCTAATCGTGTCAGACTTGGTTTACCTACGGAGTTGTAAGGTTACATCGGTTGTAGTAGTGGAAATAAGTGACATTAACAAGTTTGGTTTAGGGCTGTTCTAGTTTTAAGCATGTCTAATGCTGGTCATGGTTTTGTTATGTGTTTTAGGTACGATTTATCTCAGGAGGGGTTGCGAACCTAGAATCCTACCATGTGTGTAATCACACTACATTAATTGCTAAATGGAAAAAGCCGCCCGTAGACGCTATACGAGCGTGCCCTCACTCGTGTGGTGATTTGAATGCACAAAACATGGGTGTTTGATAGTAGAGGCCACCATGAGTGATTTTATTAGGCTTAGGCCATTTTAGGCCACGTTGGGCCAAAATGAGTCGTGCGGGCCTCATGGGCTCGTAGGCCCACACGGGTTAACCACACAGATGTGCAGAGATTATTGGGCCAGGCTCTATAGTTCAAACGGCCAAGGCCATTTCTGGGTTTCGTGGGCCACACAGGTGTGTGGGCCCACATGGGCCACATTATGGGCCTTGGGCCCATTTTTACTATTTGACTGTTAAGGATACGTGGATCGCTCGAGACGACTATAGACATATTTTTGGGTCGGTAAGTGTACTTACACCACCTTTGTGGTAAAATGACTATTTTACCCATATGAGGTAAAATGACTATTTTTCCCTTATGTGGTAAAATGACTGAAATGCCCCTACATAGTAAATTAACTGTTTTGCCCCTATGTGAGTATTTATATATAAGTACAAGTATGACTGTATTTTATCTTTTTATTTAAACTATAACGGATACATGTATGATTCAATGATATGACATGACATGACTGTATGATGCATTGCATGGGGATAGGTTTATTATGATTGGAGGAAGTGTACTATACTGGCAGCACTGCTGCAAATCACTGATGGCTTTAAGCCTATTATACTGGCAGCTCTACTGCAAATACTGTTTAGTGCCGCAACCGGTGCTATTTTGGAGTGTAGGGATGGGTGCGTTCATTTTATCCCCACATGGAGTGTAGGGCTGGACGACGTGGAGTGTAGAGGCTAGTTGGGTAGGACTTGCATACTATTTAAACTGTTACTGCACTGATTACTATTACTGTGCTGATTATTGTCACTATTCTGTTTACTGTTACTACAATGGGCCCAGGCTCAAGCATATGACTGTTTCTGTATTGAAATGGGCTAAGCCCAAACTGATATTATCAGTGTTTCTGATATGGGTTTAGGCCCAAACTATATTTTCTCACTGTATGTTTGACTATTTATTTATTAAGGGATTACACACTGATTTTTCATAAACTCACCCTTCTTATCTCCGCAGGTAATCCTTAGGCGGATCGATGCTGCAAGGGACTCGAAGGTGGCCACACAACTGCTTTTGCTACTGTTTTAAACTTTTAATCTCTAAGCTATTTTAAATTGGGTATTTTTATGTAATAAGGTGTCTCTGGATTTTATTTTTAATTTGGGGGATTTATATTTCTTTTGCTTTAATACTGCTAGCAGTAGGGAAAAACGTGAGTTTTTAAAAGGATAAATGTTTTTCAAAACTATCACGGATACGTAACTGATTTAAGAGCTTCTGCAAGAAACAACATTTTAAAAAATCAACTTACTTTTTGAAAATAAACGACAAGTCTTGAAATCATCTTCATGGTTATTCAAAAAGGGTTTAATAGAGAATATGTTTTTAGCAATTTTGCACTTTACAAAAAACACTTCAATGTGACATCGTCAAATTTGGCCATGACGTCTAGGCTGGGTTTAAAGGTGTTACATTTAGTGGTATCAAAGTCAAGTTACAAAACTCGACTGTGGATTTGGGTTTGTCCGAAAAACTTGGAATTTTAAAAAAGGAACTATTTTAAACTATTTGAAGTATTTTAAAATATTTTACTGAACGTGTGGTACACCGAGTCTCTGCGCTAATCCTGTAAGTTCTCTCTAAAAACTTTATTTTGATTTTGGCGAAAACTACCATAGTTAGGATTACTGAGACTACTGTAGGTAGTACTGCAAACTCTTAGGTAGCGTATACTGAAACTGTAGTGCAATTGGTAGACACCGATAGACACTGCGCTGTGCGGAAATAAAAATCTATACTTCTGATATTATCTCCATAAAATAGCTGTTGATAAACACTGGAATTGTAAACTAATCTGCATAAAACTGTTAACAAAGATAAAACACAATTCGATTATTGATCGCGTGATTTCATGATAGGTTTTAAATATTTATAATTACTCATTCTTAAACTAACTATTATTGCGATGTAGGCAAGTGTACCTATCGAACAGTAGTATAGTTTTAGCAAGACCGGATTGTCGAACCCAAAGGAACTAAAAGTACTAGTAATGATTGGCTTTTTATTATCTAGCCTAAGAATAAAGAGGTTTTTGTTTTAACTAACTAATTATCTAAACTAAGAACGCACAGAAAAAGAATTAGAGAATTGCTTTTGGGAAAAATCGATTGACTTAAGACAATACCTAAGGAAGAATCCACCTAGACTTTACTTGTTATTCTGGCTCCGAATCGGACGATTTATTCACTCAACTTGTTCCGTAGAGATCCTGAAGTTATGTTATTATCTCTATTCAAGACTAATAACATCTAATCCCTAGATTGAATAACCGAGAATTTCTCTAATTAACACTCTAGGGTTGCATTAACTCGATCTATGGATCCCCTTATTAAGTTTCACCCTAATCCGGCAAAATCTTGTCACCCTATGTCTAGGTGCGCAATCAACTCCACTTAATTATGACAAATGTACTCTTAGACAGGGTCTATTTCTCCTCTGAATAAGAGCATGTCTTGAATCAGTATCCTGGGATATCAAAACAAGAATTAAGAACACATAATTAAGAACAAGTTAAATATTTATCATATGATTTAGAAAATAATAACAAGATTCGTCTTAGGTTTCATTCCCCTTAGGTATTTAGGGGTTTTAGTTCATAACTAAATAAGAAAACATCTCAGAAGAATAAAGAATACAAAACATAAAGAAAACCCAAAACTCCTGAAAGGAAATTGAGGAGAGATCTTCAGTCTTGATGATGGACCTGGCTTCTGAGATGGATCAATCGGCTTCCTTGGAGTAATTCCTTACCCCCTATTCTCCGTCTCCTTTTTCTTCCTTCTCTAGGGTGTATTTATAGGCTTTGGGATGCCTAGAAGCCCTCAAAATTAGCCTTTTCTGAATTGGACTCAACTTAGGCTCGACAGGGACACACCTGTGGCACACGCCTGTGTTCGATTACTTCAGGCCATGCTCGAGCCTGCCAAATTGACACGGCCGTGTGATCTGCCCGTGTAAGGAGGTGCAGGCCTTGTTGATTTCGTACCTTGGCCCATTTTCTCCGTTTTTGCCCCGTTTCTCATTCCTTTCGCTCTCCGATGCTCTTCTAAGTATAAAACATGAAATTAAAGCATTAGAAGCATCGAATTCACCAATTCTAATGGGAAATCATCCATAACATGCATTAAACATGGGGTAAAAATATGTATAATTTACGGTTTATGAAATACCCCCACACTTAAGCATTTGCTTATTCTCAAGCAAAATTCTCAACTCATAACCAAAATAAATTCTTCTCAACTTATAATTTCTATCGATTATATCTCAGAATAATCCATAGGTAATCATACATTGAGAATTCAACTAAAAGAACATAAAAGTTTCAAACATTCCAAGTTGAGTATTTAATCATGCAAACATAGGTGTCCCTCCGCATCTAAGTAATTACCTTTGATTCAGAATATCATAAAGTTTCACATCCTCACTAAAGATTCACTCAAATCATTCGAGGTGTTTAAGGACAATAAATGAAGCACTCAATAGTCAATAATGAAAAGTCATTACCATAGGCTTGCATGAAAATCAATTCTCCACCACTATGATTTAAGATGATACATCAATCAAAAGGTCTTTAGAGGGCTGTAGTGAGGCTTGGTTAGGGGGTGTGGTCACAAGCTAAAAGAAAGGGTTAGAATTGAGATTGAATTGAAAAATTGCCTAACTAGAAAAAGAGTTAATCTTCACTTGTGTACAACCGAGCTTCTTCTCAGAATATGAAATTACAGATATGTATACATAGTTTTTTTTAAAGAACAAGTTCAAATAATATAGACTAACTATTAAGAACAAAACATAGCTAAGCAATCCATTCAACTCAAATCTCAACAAAAATTGGGATTAATTTAGGGAATTTCAACAATAATGGGTTAAAGGTTAATATTGAGGTTAATACAAGGAATGGTTTGTTAGGCTCAAATGGGTTTACTAAGGGTTAATCGTGGAGGTAGGATTTTCATGGCATGAGTGGGTTAATCTTAAGTGCCTTAATCATTTTGATATATCAAATCAAATGGTGTGGTCTCGACATGCATAATCAAGCAAGTTCTAGAATAATAGTTCAATATTGACACACTCAAAGCAATAATAAAAGTGAGCATGAAAGGATTAATAGATGCTCAAAAGGCTCAAAAATCTCACAAAAATTATGGCTTTTTGATGTTTAGACTCGTGAATTCCAATTCAAAGTAATACCTAGACTTGGGGAAACAACCTATAATTTTAAATTCTTAAGAATCAACTTATCATGCTTGATTCTCTAATGTCTTAAAGTTTAAATAATCAATGTATAAATCCCTATGTTTTAATTCAAGATATATCAATCAAAATCATAAATTAATTAAAATTTATCCTAAATATGATATGAAAGCTTTTCAAGAGAACAAGGCAATCATTCAGGGATTTTTCTGATAATGAAATAAATATTCCCCCCACACTTAAGACGTACATTACCCTCAATGTACAAAGATAGATATTAAAGTATAAAAATAAGATAGGGAGAGAAGTGAAACTTCCTGTGTGACAGCCCTAAATTGACCCTAGTTGGAAAGTGGTTTCGGGACCGCTAAACCGAGTCACCAAAGTCTTTAAATATGATATTTACTGTCTAAAATATGTGAATATGAATGTGTGAAAGTTTTAAGCTTCGATTTAGTCGATTGCATGTGAATTTAGTTAATAGGACTTATGTGTGACACTTTTGTAATGTGATAGGTTAATCTATAAGGACCTATTAATGCATGTTGAATAAATGATGGGTTTGCATGTCAAATTACCCAAGTTTTAGATAGTGGCCGGCCATGCAATGGGTTTAAACATATTATAAACATTTTGTGTTAATGTGTTGTGTTAAAAAAATAATAAAATAAAAAGGTTAGTAATAAAGTAATGGAAAGGGAGGGGTGATGAAAAAAAAGTTGTTTCATCCATGCTCCTCCATTGCCGTGACTTGAGGAAGGAAGAAGAAGAGGATTCTCTTGTTTCATGTTCAGCTTGGTTAATGTTTAGGAAGATGCCACAACAAGAACCTGGCAGAAGCAAAGAAAATGAGGTAAAACCCGAAAGCAATGACAGTCCAATGTTGAAGGAATATAAACCACCAATTCCATACCCAGAAAAGTTAAAGAAAGACCACATGGATGCACAATTTGGTAAATTCCTTGAACTTTTTAAAAAACTACATATTAACTTACCTTTTGTTGAAGCTATATCGCAGATGCCTACATACGCAGAATTTTTAAAGGAGCTCCTAACATACAAAAGGAAGTTTGAAGACTTATCTACAATGGAACTTAATGAGGAATGTTCGGCTATACTTCAAAAGAAATTGACAACAAAACTAAAAGATCCAGGAAGTTTTACTATACCCTGCTTAATCGGTAGTTTTAGCGTTGATAAGGAACTAGCTGATTTAGGTGCTAGCATTAATTTGATGCCATATAAAATGTTTAAACAACTTGGTCTTGGGGAACCTAAATCCACTAGGATGAGTATTCAACTAGCTGATAGATCTGTTATGTAATATCCTGAATTAGGGCTTAATCGGAATAGTGGTTTCGTGACCACAAATCCGAGATAGAAATAATTATTTTACAATGATTTTGACGTTTATGATATGATTGCATGATTGTGTGAAAATTTCGTGATGAAATTCTATGCCTAAAGTGCTTAAATTGAAAGTAGGGACTAAATCGAATAAGTTGCAAAACTTGCATTCTAGAAGTTTTTAGTATGAAATTGTTTTGGAATATTAATGAGGAGGTTTTAAATAGAAATTTGACCAATTTTAAGTTCATGGACAAAATTAGGACATGGAAGGAATTTTTGGAAAGTTTAGTAGTAAGGGTATTTTGGTCATTTAGTTATTAAAATGAATTAAAAACAAAATTAAAAGCCAATTTTGTCCATCTTCTTCATTAGGCCAAAATTTCAAGGGTTCTCCATAGCTAAGGTTTGTTTCAAGCTTCCAAGCTCCATAGTAAGTGATTCCAAGCCCTGTTTTTAATGTTCTTTACGTTTTTGGAATCCCGGTAGCTCGATTAAGCTTATGTCAGCAATAATTCAACCTAGGGTTTATATTTGGAAAAATACCCATAGGTGAAATTTGTGTATTTTGATGTTTTATGATAGAATATGGGGTTTTAAATTATGTTAGACAACTTGTGCTACTCGGTTTTTAGTGAAAACGAGTAAAAGGGCTTAATCGGCAAAAATACCTAATAGTTACAAGTATATGTTAGAGAGAGAATTTGATGTTTCCATAGAAGGGAAAAGTGATCAGCATGTTATAAAACATAAGAATAAGGAATAAAGTTTAATTCCCGAGCCTAGGGGCAAAAGTGTAATTATGCAAAAGTTTAGGGGCAAAAGTGTAATTTTTTTAAAGTTCGTATTAAATGCTGTTTTGCTAAATGTATGTATTTAATAAGATTAATTTGGTATTACAGATCAAGAAAAACGAGATTCAAGTCGTGATCGAGGAAAAGAAAAGATTGTGGACTAAATTGCAAAATCTTTATATTTTGGTACCAAGGTAAGTTCATGTGTAAATAATGTAGCATAATTGTTATTTTTAAGTTATTGATGTTAATTATATGATATGCTGATTTTTTTTATCGTGAAATATTATGCTTTGTGGTTAATGTTGAGTAATATGCAAATTATGTTTACTACTTGATAAATATGAATTGCTACCGAGTATCGGTTCCGATATTCCATGGAAGACGACAAATGTGAGATCGAGGGAAAAAGCCCGTTTGAACCTTAGGAATAGATTAGGATACAAGTGACATGTCACTAGGATGGTTGAGCATCCGAACTCGTTGAGTTGAGTCCGAGTTCACCTATGGATGCGAATGTCCGAACTCGTTGAGTTGAGTCTGAGTTCGTGAGATGTAACTAGGCATCCGAACTCGTTGAGTTGAGTCCGAGTTCACTTATGGATGCGAACGCTCGAGCTCGTTGAGTTGAGTCCGAGTTCACTTAGGGGCGGGTTACATGATTTCTTGATTACATATGAGGCACTTATGTGCAAATTATCCGTGTATCCGAGTTGTATTCCGATGTGTTCAACGGGTGAAATTTCTAGTGAAATGGAAAACACTTAAGATGCAAGCGACGTTTTGGTAAGTGTTGTGAAATGGACACTTTGGACAGGTATGTTCTTAACCCTCGGGTTGAAAATAGATACAAAATGATAAGGTGGTAAGATGAGGAATGATGTTTAGAAATGTGATATATGTTTTGGTGATACCATGCTAAAGTTGTTGGGTATATTTGTATTGTTATGTTACTTGTTATTTACATATGAACTTACTAAGCATTTATGCTTACTCCCTCCTCTTTATTTACTGTAGTTTTGAACAAGCCAGCTCGGGAATCGGGACGGGTCGAAGGTTCGATCACACTATCCAAAAGACTTTTATCTTGGTAAATGGCTTGTACAACTACTTAAGTATGGCATGTATAGCAATATACCTATTTTGTGTAAATAATTTTATGATATGGCCATGTTTGGTTGAGAAAATGTTTGATATTGATAAGTCGTGGTGATGGCTAATTTAGATCATGTTTGATATCATGGAAGTTTAACAGGTTATCTAGTTCATAAAAATTCATGGAAAGATGAAACTTGCCTTAAAACAGAATATTGCTGCAGCAATGACATGAATTTGAAAAATCACTAAAAATAGTATAAACAGAACTAAATGATGAGTAAGTTATGAAATTTAAGCTTAATGAGTCTATTTTCATATGGATTGAACAAAACAGGAATATAAATTATATTTTATGAGATATTTAAACTTTTACGAAATAGGGCCAGAGTGATTTCTAGATCCCCTGTTCTGACTTTAAAAATTCATAATAAAATTTAAAAAAATAATTAGAAGTTGTTCTTTATATGTACAGGCTCTTTATTGAGTCTAGTTTTAAGAGAAACAAACCTCATAGTCATTTAAATTTTGTATAGAGATATATCTGATTCGTGATACACAGAGGTCAGAGTAGTCGAACCCTGAAACAGGGGATACTTTAATTAATAAACTGTACTAATTGGCCCAATAAAAAATTATAGAAAAAAATTATTAAATAGATATATGAGTCTAGATTCAGGTAAAATTTATGGATCTTGATTTTGAGTTTCGTAACTCGAGATATGATTTTTCTTGTAACTGTGACGCGAGTAGCTAGAAAGCTGTGAATGTAGAAACAAATGATTTGAAGTTCTTAAATTGATAAATTAAGTTCGGTAACCCCTCAAGCTCGACTCCGGTGATGGTCTCGGGCGTGGGGGCGTTACATGTTAAATATCTTAGGGGTGTTATAGAGGACATACTTGTAAAAGTAGATAAATTTATATTCTCTGTTGACTTCGTTGTGCTTGATATGGATGAAGATGTTGAAGTGCCTTTAATCTTAGGGCATCCATTTTTAGCCACTACTAGGGCTTTTATTAATGTGGGTGATGGTAAAATGGTTCTTAGAGTAGGTGACGAAGAAATCATTTTTAAAATTTATGATGCCATGAGATTTTCTAGGGAACAGGATGACTCGTGTTATTTTATTGACTCTATTGATCATGTTGCTCAAGATTCTTTCAGGAAATCATACATAAGGACACGTTAGAAATGTGCCATGCCCAAGGAGAGGAGATAGATGATGATGATTCGAGACAAGTAAAATAAAAGCTAAACTGAACTTCAATGAATCTTCCCAAAGACAAGCAGAATATGAGGACATTAAAGGGAACGATGATTTTAAGCAAAAACCCTCTACTGAAGAACCTCCCAAACTGGAACTCAAACAATTACCAAATCACTTGGAATACGCATTCCTTGGAAATAATTCTACATTACCAGTTATTATTGCATCTAACTTGCAACCCAAGGAGAAAGAGGAATTCATCCAAGTATTAAAAAAACATAAAAATGCCATAGCTTGGAAAATTTCTGACATTAAAGGGATCAGCCCTTCTTTTTGCACCCGCAAAATTTTAAGGGAAGATGAATATAAACCATGTGTGCAAGCTCAAAGACAATTGAACCCCAACATGAAGGAAGTTGTTAAAGCTGAGGTAATTAAACTTCTAGATGCTGGAATTATTTATCCTATTTCTGACTGTTCTTGGGTAAGTCCAGTGCAGGTTGTTCTTAAGAAAGGAGGCATGACTCTGGTAGCCAATGAGAAGAAAGAACTAATTCCAACTAGGACAGTCACAGATTGGAGAGTTTGCATTGACTATAGGAAGCTAAATGATGCCACGAGAAAAGATCACTTCCCCTTGCCATTCATTGACCAAATGTTGGAAAGACTATCAGGGCATATGTACTACTGCTTCTTAGAAGGACTATCTGGCTATTTTCAAATCCCAATAGCTCCTGAAGATCAGGAAAAAATGACATTTACATGCCCATACGGTACATTTTCTTATCAAAGAATGCCCTTTGGATTATGTAATGCTCCTACAACGTTCCAGCGCTGCATGATGGCCATCTTTGATGAACTCGTAGAAGATATCATGAAGGTATTTATGGATGATTTCTCGGTATTCGGTATCCTTTTCCATCTTTGCCTTAAAAATTTAAAACGAGTTCTAATAAGATGTGAGGAAACAAACCTTGTACTTAACTGGGAAAAATGACACTTTATGGTTTAAGAAGGTATTGTGCTAGGACATAAAATTTCTAATAAAGGGATTGAGGTTGATAAATCTAAAGTCAAAATCATTGAAAAATTACCTCCTCCTAGTTCGATTAAGGCTATTAGAAGTTTTTTAGGGCATGCTTGGTTTTATAGAAGATTTATTAAATATTTTTCTAAAATAGCTAAGCCTTTGACCAATTTACTAGAAAAAGATATGCTCTTTAATTTTGATCAGGAATGTTTAGAAGCATTTAATACTCTAAAGGATAAATTGATTAATTCTCCAATTATAATAACACCTGATTGGAATTTACCTTTTGAACTAATGTGTGATGCGAGTGACTTTGCAGTAGGTGTAGTTTTGGGACAGCGAAGGGACAAGCACTTTCAACCTATTTATTATGCTAGCAAAACTTTGACAGCCGCACAGGAGAACTACAGCACCACGGAGAAAGAATTGTTAGCTGTGGTTTTTGCATTCGATAAATTTAGGCCATATCTAATATTGTCTAAAGTTTTCGTTTATACTGACCATTCTGCCCTTCGCTACCTGTTAACTAAGACTGATGCAAAATCTCGACTCATTCGCTAGATTTTGTTATTGCAGGAATTCGACTTGGAAATTCAAGATAAGAAAGGAGCAGAAAATCTCGCAGCTGATCATTTATCCAGGCTTGACAATTCAAGTATTAATAAGCTAGATGAAGTGGAAATAAATAATTCGTTCCCTGAAGAATAATTTTTTTCTATTTCTGACTCGGAGGTACCCTGGTTTGTAGACATCGCGAATTTTTTAGCCTCTAATGTTATCCCAAAAGGGTTGACACATCAGCAAAAGAAACGATTCTTTACTGATGTGAAAAAGTACTTTTGGGAAGATCCTTTTCTTTTCCGTATATGTGCAGATCAAGTCATTCGGCAATACGTTACAAGAACAGAAGCATTAAAAATCTTGGAACATTACCACTCAGGACCAGCTGGAGGACATTATGGTGGAAATAAGACCGCAGATAAAATACTTGAATCAGGTTTTTATTGGCCTACCTTATTCAAAGATGCCAACAGGTATGTTATTTCTTGTGACAAATGCCAAAGGACAGGTAATATCTCTAACCGTGATGAAATGCCTCAGACATATATGCTTTCATGTGAAATATTTGATGTTTGGGGTATCGACTTCATGGGTCCATTCCCTAGTTCATTTGGAAATAAATACATCTTAGTAGTTGTCGATTATATGTCTAAATGGGTTAAAGCCCAAGCTCTGCCTACAAATGATGCTAGAGTAGTGGTACGTTTCCTTAAAAAACTTTTCTCTCGATTTGGAACACCTAGGTTAATCATCAGCGATAGGGGGACTCATTTCTGTTATGCCCAATTTGAAAAGACTCTTAAGAAATATGGAGTTTACCATCGAACAGCTACCCCTTACCACCCTAAAACTAGTGGCCAAGTCGAAGTGGAAAATCGAGAACTTAAATGTATCCTAGAAAAGACGGTAGGATTAAACAGGAAAGGTTGGGCAATGAAAGTAGATGACACATTATGGGCTTATAGAACTGCTTTTAAAACCCCCATAGGAACATCACCATACAAACTCGTTTATGGGAAAAGTTGTCATCTACCATTTGAGTTAGAACACAAAGCATTTTGGGCTATAAAATTTATAAACTTTGATCCCAAACTTGCAAGTGAAAATAGGTTGATGCAGTTAAATGTGTTAGATGAATGGCGAACCTATGCATATGAAAATTCAAGACTATACAAGGAAGCAATGAAATGATGCCATGATGCTCGGTTAAAACAAAATAAACAATTTGAAGTTGGATATCTTGTACTATTATATAACTCGAGACTCAAATTGTTCCTTGGTAAGCTTAAATAACGATGGTCAGGTCCGTTCGTAGTCAAAACATTTTTCCCATACGGCACCGTAGAAATAAGTCACCCATCACATGGTACTTTCAAAGTAAATGGACATCGCCTCAAACCTTACAACGGTGAGAAATTTAAAGATGACAGGGAGGAGCTACGACTCTACGAATCTCCTTAATTATACTCACACGGTAAAGTCTAGCTTAAACTTTAAATAAGCACTTTTCGGGAGGCAACCCGAGCACTAACAATATTACTTTATTTAAATTTTAGTTTTAAAAATCTAAGATACTAACCAAATCTTTGAGCACAGGCTTTTCAGAACCACGCGGCCAGGCGCAGGGGCATGCTGTAGGCCGTGCACACACCACGTGATGTAACACAGCTGTGCGATACGGCTGTGTGAAAACAGGGAAAAAATTTCTTCCCCAACACGGGATACGATAAGTAGCCACGGCCATGCGACATAGCCATGGGCGAAACTGCCAAAATAACACGGGTGTGCAACACTCCCGTGTTTTGAAACCGTGGGTAAACCTGTCAATTTAACACGGGCATGCACCTGCATACACGAGTGTGGGAGAAGCGAATGGAGATCGACACTGCCGTGCAACATGGCTGTGTACACCAATGCGCCTAATTTCAAAAATTACGAAATGCACGGGCTGCGCTTTGAGCCACGGGCGTGCCCCACGACCGTGTGCCTCAATTTCTCTATAAACACCTATTATTTATTTTATTTTATTTTTTGAAATTATTTTTTATTTCATTTTAATACTATTTTATCCTATTTTTTAGAATTTTTATTCTTCGGCTATTTCATTACGAGTAATTATGCTTCAATATACCTCTTAAAGAGTTCCTAATTTTATCACAGTCAGAAAGAACTCCAAAGCTCACTATTACTCAGGAACTTGAAACTCCAATGGGAAAGGTTCTCCACGATTTCCATGTCCTGCTCGACCACGACCATAGCTGCCACCAGATATAATATTCTTTTGGCGCAGGACTTATGTACTAATGAACCTCTAACACCACCAGAGTATCCTCATCCACTTTCATGCCAATTACTCTCCAAAACTCGAGTTCGAGGAATTCATTCATCATTCAGGAAGTTTCACTTCTCTCCCTATCTTATGATTATAAATCTATCCTTTTCAATATATCTACCTTTGTACATTGAGGGCAATGTACATCTTGAGTGTAGGGAGGTCTTTTATATCAGAAAAATCCCTGAATTCTGTTTTATTCTCATGCGATCTTCTCATATCATTATTAGAATGAACTTTAATTAGTCTATAATGTTTATTGATATATCTTGAATTAAAACATAGGCATTTATGCATTGATTGTTTAAACTTTAAGACATTAGGGAATCAAGCATGATAAGTTGATTTTTGAAGAATTAAAAACTTTTAGGTTGTTTCCCCAAGTTTAGGTATTATTTTGAGTTGGAATTCACAAGTTTAAACATAAAAAAGCCACAATTTTTGTGAGATCTTGAGCCTTTAGAGCATCTATTATTTCTTTCATTCTCACTTTCATTATGAGTGCGTCAGTATTGAATTGTTATTTTAGAACTTGCTTGATTATGCATGTTAAGGCCACACCATTTGATTTGATATGTCAAAATGATAAAGGCACTTAGGTTTAACTCACTCACTCCATAAAAGCCTACCTTCACAATTAACCCTTAATGAACCCCCTTGAGCCTAACAACCCATTCATTGATTTACCCTCAATATTAACCCATAACTCATTATTGTTGAAATCCCCTAAATTAATTTGATCCCTATTTTTGTCGAGATTTGAGCTGGAATAGTTGCTTAGCTATGTTTTATTGTATTTTGTAATTTAACTTGTTCTTAAAAAAAATACATGTATACATATTAGTAGTAGTGATCTTCTGAGCTAAAGAAGTTAAATCCCATATTCAGAGAAAAAAGCTCTGTTGTACGCAATTGATGACTAGTCATTTTTCTAGTTAGGCAATTTTTCAATTCAATCTCGATTCTAACCCTTTCTTTCAGTTTGTAACCATACCCTCTAACCAAAGCCACGTTACAACCCTCTAAAGACCTTTTGATTGATGTTTCATTTCAATTTATAGTGGTGGAGATTTGATTTTCATGCAAGCCTATGGTAATGACTCTTCATTATTGACTATTGAGTGCTTCATTTATTGTCCTTAAACATCTCGAGTGATTTGAGTGAATCTTTAGTGAGGATGTGAAACTCTGTGATATTTTGAATCAAAGGTAATTACTTAGACGAGGGAGACACCTATGTTTTCATGATAAAATGCTCAACTTGGAATGTTTGAAACTTTGATGTTCTTTCAGTTGAATTTTCAATGTATGATTACCTATGGATTATTTTGAGATATTATCGATAGAAATTATAAGTTGAGAAGTATTTATTTTGATTATGAGTTGAGGATTTTGGTTGAGGACAAGAAAATGCTTAAATGTGAGGGTATTTGATAAACCGTAATTTATACATATTTCTATCCCATGCTTAGCACATTTTATGGATGATTTTTCCTTAAAATTGGTGAATTCGATAGTCCTGATGCCTTAATTTCATATTTTATACTTAGGTGAGCATATGAGAGTGAAAAGAACGAGAAACGGGCCAAAAACGGAGAAAATGCGCCAACGTACGAAATCAACACGGCTTAGACTTCCTCACACAGGTAGACGACATGGCCGTGTCAATTTGGAAGAATCGAAGCACGACTCACACGGGTGGACCACACGCCCGTGCCTATTTAACAAGCTTGACCACGGCCTGAAGTAATCGCACGCGGGCGTGTGACACGGGCGTGTCCCTGTCGAGCCCAAATTGAGTCCAATCCGGAAAAGGCCAATTTTGAGGGTTCTTGGGCATTCTAAAGCCTATAAATACACTCTAGAGGAGGAGTACAAGGGGGACAGAGAAGGAAGCAGGGAACTGCTCAAGGAAAGTCTATTGATCCATCATCAAGACTGAAGATCTCCCCTCAATTTCCCTTCAGGAGTTTTGGGTTTTTCTTTATGTTTTGTATTCATTATTCTTCTGAGTTGTTTACCTTTTTAGTTATGAACTAAAACCCCTAAATACCAAAGGGGAATGAAACCTAAGATAGATCTTGTTATTATTATCTGAATTGTATGATAAATATTTGACTTGTTCTTAATTACGTGCTCTTAATTCTTGTCTTGATATTCCAGGATACTGATTCAAGTTAAGCTCTTATTTAGAGGAGGAATAGACCCTGTCTAAGAGTACATTTGTCATAATTAAGCAGAGTTGATTGGACGCCTAGAGATAGGGTGACAAGATTTTGCCGGATTAGGCTGAAACCTAATAAGGGGATCCATAGATCGAGTTAATGCAACCCTAGGGAGTTAATTAGAAAGAGATTTCAATTATTCAACCTAGGATTAGACGTTGTTAGTCTCGAGAGGGATAATAATATAACTTAGGGATTTCTACAGATCAAGTAAAATGAATAAATCGACCGATTTAGAGCCAAATAACAAGTGAAGTCTATGTGGATTTTTCCTTAGGTATTGTCTTAATTCAATCATTTTTCAAAAAGTAATTCCCCAATTCTATTTTCTGTGATTTCTTAGTGTAGTTAATTTGTTAGATAATCAAAGCCCTTTTATTTTTTAGGATAGATAATAAAAAGAAAGTTAATACTAGTACTTTTAGTTCCTTTGGGTTCGATAATCCGGTCTTGCTAAAGCTATACTACTGTTCGATAGGTACACTTGCCTTCATCGTGATAATAGTTAGTTTCAAGAACGATTCATTATAAATATTTAAAACCTGTCACGAATATCACGTATCAATCGTCGATCCTTGGCAAAGGATACTTATTTGTCAGTTCTTGCAACTGTGCTTTCAACTCTCTCAGTTCAGTTGGTCCCATCCTATATGGAGCAATTGAAATAGGAGCTGTCCCTGGCACCAACTCAATAGCAAATTCTATTTCCCTTTCAGGAGGTAATTTGGGTATTTCTTTTGGAAATACATCTGGGTACTCACATTCTATAAGCACATACTCAATCTTCAACTCTGTTTCCTTTGTGTTCAATACAATTGCAAGGTAGGCTTCAGACCCTTTTCTCATATATCTCTGAGCAACCATTGCCATGATCACTACCGGCAACTCTCTTGAATCAAACCGTAGAATCTCACCATCTGGGCATTTCAATTTAATATACTTACTACCACAATTTAAAATTACATCATGCAGTGTTAACCAATCCATACCAAGTATTACATCAAATTCATCAAATGGTAACAATATAAGATTAGCCGGAAAATAATGACCCTGAATATTCAAAGGACAATTCTTACAAACTTTATCAACCATGATTGATCTGCCTAGTGGGTTTGACACTTTGGTAATAAATTTCGTAGGCTCAATGAGTATATTCATTCTAGATACCAAGCTCATGCAAATGTATGAATACGTCGACCCCGGGTCAATAATGTAACACCCCAAACTCGGCCCAGACATTATGGCCAAGTCTGGTGTGTCACATTGAAGTGTTTTTCGAAAACCATGTTTTCATTGAAAACCCTTCTTGATGTTTAGAAACTTTTACCGTTTAAACTTGTAAACCTTTGTAGTGGCAGAAACATGTTATTTTAAAAACAGTTAAGTATCAAAAAATCAAACCTTCTTTGTTATGGCTTAAAGTGAATGGATACTACGCACCAGGTAGGATTCAAGAAAAGAGGAGGTGAGTCAATTAGACTACTTAAGTACCTAGCTCTTCCATGATCCAATCCTAGACATGCACACATCCATTGCCACACTTTAAGCTTATTACTTATCCACGAACAACAAATTAAGTTTAAGTCTATTTAAAATATTTATTTCCTTTGAAAACATTTACGTTGCGAAAGCTTTGCTCGGTTATCATGATATTTTAAAAATAAGTAACTTTTATAAAATGTGCCCTAGAGCTAACCAATTTTAAGGAATCAAATTTAGTGATGTGAATCTCAAGTTGAAAACAATTTAAGTAATTTAAAAACCCAAAATAAAAATAAAAATAAAAATAATAGAGCGGCCTTATTACAACTTTAACCAAAATAGAAATAATCAAAAATAAATGCGAAACTTAAAAGGAAGCTGATTGAAACTTATTTAAAAACCAGAAATTTAATCTTCGTGGCCACTCTGAATCCCGCCCAGCTCCAAGTCCACCAACTAGGGCTCACCTGCAAGGATGGAAGAGAAAGGGGGTGAGTTTGGAAAACTCAGTGTGTATGGAAAACCCATCCAAAACCCAAGTCAGCTCAAGCCCATTGGGCCTAAGCCTTATTTAGATAACAGCGGGTACTGGGCCGAAGCCCTTTTCAGAATACAGTAAACTGGGCCTTAGCCCCTTTTCAGATAACAATTGGCCCATAGGCCCATTCCAAAACATAACAGACATATTCGTGTATGTAAGCCCAACCCAGCCTATAACCAACCGCTACACTCCACCCGTACCAGCCCTACACTCCATGTGGGAAATAGCTCAACCACCCAGCCCTATACTCCACAGTTGCAGCATTGCTGCTCAAATATCAGTAAGTTGAGGTAAAGCCTCCAGTACGTGGACAAGCCACTTTTAGTACTTCCTCCATCAATAACCCAGTCCCATGCATTAGATGATAATAACATGGCATACAGTAAATAGTAACAGTCAAACATGCATTCAAGTCAACGTTAACCCTAGGGGTATATCAGTAATTTTACTATTAGGGGTAAATCTGTAAATTTTCCACATATAAAGGTATTTCAGTAATTTTATCAGTTTTAAGGGTTCTCATGAATGTTACGGTCCTTACTAGCCCATTTTTCATCGCAATAATTTATTTATCTCAATTTCACAATTTTATTCATTGGGCCCTACAGTTCCACTAGCAATTTAAGCCCATTTAATTCAAGTTTTATGACCAGTTTACCGGTTTAAGCAGTTTCAATTCTACAGTCTAATAGAACATACTTATTGCCTATTTTTCTTTTATTTCTTTACCCTTATGGGCCCGTAAGCCTATTGGCCCCAGTTTTAGCCTATCGAGGCTAATTACCGAAGTGCATGAAATTTCACATATGACTAACCACTTTGCGATTTCAGATCTAATGATTTCTAAACGTCTTGTGAGCACTCGCACACTCAGAAGCCCACGAAATGTTGGAATTTTGGCATTTCCACTTTTGTCGAATTGAGCTATGAGAGGGTGTTCGATACACACCTGATTTGTGATATTCCTTGACGAGATCTCCTATGCGATTTCTCCTATAATCAACCGCTTATAGATTAGATCATGCTAATATTTAAACCAAATCGAAAACTATCTATTATCATCGCTTACATATTCGGCCACCATCCATAATGGCCCTAGGGTTCATACCTTTGCTGAAATTGATGACTAGATCTAGATTTAGTCACTCCAATGATCCAAGCTTTTCACACACTCCTCGATCGGAAGCTTTTAATCCTCACTAGCACCAACAAACCAAATAACACCAAAAAAAATCCTTTCTACCCCAGATCCGTTGTGAATCCAACTTAAACGTGCGTAGAAAATAGATCTAAATATTAATTCCCGAATCACTAAAATATAAAGCTTTTCGACTTTTATATCTATCCTAGAATATGGCTATTGCGATCTAACAGAAAAATAGGTGACGATAAGTTCACCATCGAAGAGACAATCAGTAAAGGTAGAGATGTAAGATTGGAGGTTCGGTCTTTTGAAAGATTAAAAGGAAAGGAGATATGGTTTCAACCAAAGGAGTAATTGGCAACCAATATTTGAGAAGAAAAGGTTGTTTTAAATAGAATTTGGCTTCGAGGAAAGAAAATAGAAAAGGAGAGAATTGTTCAGCTTTGGGGAAAAATAGAAAAGAATATGAGCAAAAGAAATAAGATAAAATTAGAATAAAATAGAAACAAAGAAAAAAAATCTGATTGAAAGGAAAATAAATTAAAATTGGCTACCACACTAAAAAAAATATCCCAAACCTCCAAGAAGGATATAACTCATGAAGGCCCCTCCCAAAATAAAAACAATCGGCACCTCATGCTTATGCCTGAATGGGTGCTTAAATAGGCACAAAAGTCCATTTCCAATTTTAATTCCTTCCTTAGCTCCTTAATTCATGGCCAAATTCAAAGTTTGAGTTTAATTCAAACTCTCCATTGCTTAGCAGCAGTCCACTGCCCAGCCGACTCCTCCTGTTGCTGGTAGAGTTTCAATCCCGTACAGCCTTTCCCACGCGCGTACAACAAAAAGAAGCACTCTCTTGCGCGTAACGCTGCTCGAACCTGGGACCTCCAGGTTGCCCAGCACGCTGCTGCGCGTTCGCTTTCAACAATATACCATCACATTTTATCTTAAAGGTTACCTGCTGATGTCCCGTTCATTTTAAAAATTAAAACATACCTATGCCTGGACTCGAACCCGTGCCCTTGTGGAACTCCTAGCACCCTACTGCCACTGCGCCACAAGCGTCCTTGTAGCATAACTCGGTCGTAACTACTCTTAAACCTTACTTTAGTGTGACCTGGCTTCTAAAATAAAAACAAGCCTTTACGTTCGCCAACCCTCAAATCTAGGCACTACACCACACTCCCAGCGCCTCTGCCACTGGACCGAGCTTCCCTTTGTGTCACCTTTTAACCCCAACTATATATAAGGCTTCCTTGCGTTGTTCCCTGATATAAAGAAAAATAAAACACTTTTGTACATGCTAGGAGTCAAATCCCAGCTCTCCTTCCCACTACCTAGCATGCTAACCACTGGGCCAGGTACGCTTCTTCATGCCCAATCTTGCCCAATTTATTTTATAAGCCTTATGCCCAAATTCCCTCTATGAGGCAAAAATTGAAACAATTTTTTTCCTAGAGTTTAAACACCAAAACAACAATACTTTTATAAATATATATATTTTTCCTATCTAATAATAATAATTATAATAATAATTTTATAAATATATCTAATAATAAAAATTTCAAATATCAATAATACAATAAATAATAATAAAAATTTTCATAAAAATTTTTCAAACATACATACAGTAATAATTTTATCTCATAATACTAATTAAAATTTCATAAAAATTTAAAATATCGATAATAATAAATACAGTAAAAATTTTCTAGTAGTAATTTAATTCAAAAATTTTTTCTCAAACGATAATATTTAAAACTTCTTAATTATTCAGGTTTTCTTCTATCCGAATCTCAGACTCAAAGCCCAACTCTTCTAGGCCCCAAATTCAGGGTGTTACAACTTTACCCTCCTTAAAGAAATTTCGTCCTCGAAATTTCCAAAACAAAAATAATCGTGTAACACTATGCTACTACGCTACCGTTGCGCACTTTGATCTAAATAATTTTAATACGACCCAGAACATCTAATTACCGAAATAAATAAACACTTTATCGCACACGTATACAATTCGTACCCAAACATCATGCACTCCTAACTAGAATAAGCTTGGCAATCTTGAGCTCGATGTTCCCATGACCCGCATCTAAAGCATGCTCCTGTCTTCCTATGACACTCACCTGGATGGCGCCTGTTGCAGTTCTTGCAGGTCAGAAAGTTTGGTTGTGTCTTAACTTATTTCACAGACCGAGGCTCTGTTCTCTAAGAACTTGGATCCTTCCTTTTCTTACACTCCAAGCACCCTACTTGAAGCGTTTCCCTAATTTCCATAATTTTTGTATCCAATACTTCCTCTACCACTTTCCTTACTAACTTGGCCAGTGCCTCAGTACCAAGCTCTGAGTTACCGCTACCCAAAGTTGGCAGACTTTGCTTACCCTCAGAATCCATATCAATACTCTACATTACCAGTACACATATCAAATAACTACAAAGATCTCAAAAATTTTACTATTTATTCATATGTCTTATGCAGAGATAGTATTTTAGAGTTTTTGTTCTTTAAAGAATCATAGCCTAGCTACAGTCTCAATTTTTTTGGGTTTTTAGTTCCTACTGTCTCAGTGTCTATGGTTTCAGTATCAACCTAGCTACAGTATCATAGTAAAGTCTCAATCCTATCTACAGTAAGGTTTTAGTACAGTACAGTATCTAAGGCAAAAGTACTTATAGACTTGGTGCCAGGGATTCAGTGTGCCACCATTTCAGATTTCAGACAAACGCAAAAGATTTAGGCCTTAAAATCCATTTCTCAAACATTTGATTTAAACAAACCAAGTTTGAAAATTTATCTCCTTTAACCAGAAAATTTGTTTTCAAAAGTCGAATTTTTTCCAAAAATACCCTCATTGGGCTTAAAGTTTTGAAAAACTTTTTGGACCCGATCCACAGCCAAGTTGTTGCAACCAGACTCTAATACCACTAAATGTAACACCCCAAACCCGGCCCAGACATTATGGCCAAGTCTGGTGTGTCACATTGAAGTGTTTTTCGAAAACCATGTTTTCATTGAAAACTCTTCTTGATGTTTAGAAACTTTTACCATTTAAACTTGTAAACCTTTGTAGTGGCAGAAACATGTTATTTTAAAAACAGTTAAGTATCAAAAAATCAAACCTTCTTTGTTATGGCTTAAAGTGAATGGATACTACGCACCAGGTAGGATTCAAGAAAAGAGGAGGTGAGTCAATTAGATTGCTTAAGTACCTAGCTCTTCCATGATCCAATCCTAGACATGCACACATCCATTGCCACACTTTAAGCTTATTACTTGTCCACGAACAACAAATTAAGTCTAAGTCTATTTAAAATATTTATTTCCTTTGAAAACATTTACGTTGCGAAAGCTTTGGTCGATTATCGTGCTATTTTAAAAATAAGTAACTTTTTATAAAACGCGCCCTAGAGCTAACCAATTTTAAGGAATCAATTTAAGTGATGTGAATCTCAAGTTGAAAACGATTTAAGTAATTTAAAAACCTAAAATAAAAATAAAAATAATAGAGCGGCCTTATTACAACTTTAACCAAAATAGAAATAATAAAAAATAAATGCGAAATTTAAAAGGAAGCTAATTGAACTTATTTAAAAACCAAAAATTTAATCTTCGTGGCCACTCTGAATCCCACCCAGCTCCAAGTCCACCAACTAGGGCTCACCTGCAAGAATGGAAAAGAAAGGGGTGAGTTTGGAAAACTCAGTGTGTATGGAAAACCCATCCAAAGCCCAAGTTAGCTCAAGCCCATTGGGCCTAAGCCCTATTCAGATAACAGCGGGTATTGGGCCGAAGCCCTTTTCAGAATACAGTAAACTAGGCCTTAGCCCCTTTTCAGATAACAATATCGCCCATAGGCCCATTCCAGAACAGAACAAACATATTTGTGTATGCAAGCCCAACCCAGCCTATAACCAACCGCTACACTCCACCCGTACCAGCCCTACACTCCATGTGGGGAATAGCTCAACCCACCCAGCCCTACACTCCACAGTTGCAACATTGCTGCTCAGATATCAGTAAGTTGAGGCAAAGCCTCCAGTACGTGGACAAGCCACTTTCAGTACTTCCTCCATCAATAACCCAGTCCCATGCATCAGATGATAATAACATGGCATGCAGTAAATAGTAACAGTCAAACATGCATTCAGGTCAACCTTAACCCGAGGGGTATATCAGTAATTTTACTCCTAGGGGTAAATTTGTAAATTTTCCACCTATAAAGGTATTTCAGTAATTTTATCAATTTTAAGGGTTCTCATGAATGTTACGGTCCTTACTAGCCCATTTGTCATCGCAATTTTTTATTTATCTCAATTTCTCAATTTTAGCCATTGGGCCCTAAAACCCCTAATGGGCCCTACAGTGTCCACTAGCAATTTAAGCCCATTTAATTCAAGTTTTATGACCATTTTACTGGTTTAAGCTGTTTCGATTCTACAGTCTAGCAGAACATACTTATTGCCTATTTTTCTTTTATTTCTTTACCCGTATGGGCCCGTAAGCCCATTGGGCCCAGTTTTAGCCTATCGAGGCCCAATTACCGAAGTGCACGCAATTTCACACACGACTAACGTACCACTTTGCGATTTTAGATCTAATGATTTCTAAACATCTTGTGAGCACTCGTACACTCACAAGCCCATGAAATGCCAGAATTTCGACATTTCAGCTTTTGCCAAATTGAACTATGAGAGGGTGTTCGATACACACCTGATTTGCGATATTCCTTGACGAGATCTCCTACGCAATTTCTCCTATAATCAACCACTTATAGATTAGATCATGCTAAAATTTAAACCAAATCGAAAACTATCTATTATCAACGCTTACATATTCGGCCACCATCCATAATGGCCCTAGGGTTCATACCTTTGCCGAAATTGATGACTAGATCTAGATTTAGTCACTCCGATGATCCAAGCTTTCACACACTCCTCGATCGGCAGCCTTTAATCCTCACTAGCACCAACAAACCAAATAACACCGAAAAAATCCTTTCAGCCTTAGTCTACAGCCACCCTATGTATATAGGGGTTTTCAGCTTTTCTTAAACCACAAGATACGAATGGAAAGAAGGTTCGAATACTTACCAAGAGATCTACTCATTGAAGAACGTTCCAAATACCTTCCTACCCCAGATCCGTTGTGAATCCAACTTAACCGTTTGTAGAAAATAGATCTAAATATTAATTCTCGAATCACTAAAATATGAAGCTTTTCGACTTTTGGATCTATCCTAGAATATGGCTATAGTGATCTAAAAGAAAAATAGGTGACGATAAGTTCACCATCGAAGAGACAATCAGTAAAGAAAGAGATGTAAGATTAGAGGTTCAGTCTTTTGAAAGATTAAAAGGAAAGGAGATATGGTTTCAACCAAAGGAGTATTCGGTAACAAATATTTGAGAAGAAAAAGTTGTTTTAAATAGAATTTGGCTTCAAGGAAAGAAAATAGAAAAGGAGAGAATTGTTCAGCTTTTGGGAAAAATAGAAAAGAATATGAGCAAAAGAAATAAGATAAAATTAGAATAAAATAGAAACAAAGAAAAAAATCTGATTGAAAGGAAAATAAAATTAAAATTGGCTACCACACTAAAAAATATCCCAAACCTTCAAGAAGGATATAACTCATGAAGCCCCCCAAATAAAAACAATCGGCACCTCATGCTTATGCCTGAATGGGTGTTTAAATAGGCACAAAAGTCCTTTTCCAATTTTAATTCCTTCCTTAGCTCCTTAATTCATGGCCAAATTCAAAGTTTGAATTTAATTCAAACTCTCCACTGCTTAGCAGCAGTCCATCGCTCAGCCGACTCCTCCTATTGCTGGCAGAGTTTCAATCCCATACGGCCATTCCCATGCGCGTACAGCAAAAAGAAGCACTCTCTTGCGCATAACACTGCTCGAACCTAGGACCTCCAAGTTGCCCAGCACGCTGCTGCGCGTTCGCTGTCAACAATATATCGGCACATTTTATCTTACAGGTTACCTGCTGATGTCCCGTTCATTTTAAAAATATAAAATTAAAACATACCTGTGCCTAGACTCAAACCTGTGCCCTTGTGGAACTCCTAGCACCCTACTGCAATTGCACCACAAGCGTCCTTGTAGCATAACTCGGTCGCAACTATTCTTAAACCTTACTTTAGTGCGACCTGGCTTCTAAAATAAAAACAAGCCTTTGTGTGTGCCAACCCTCGAACCTAGGCACTACACCACACCCCCAGCGCCTCTGCCACTGGACCGAGCTTCCCTTTGTGTTACCTTTTAACCCCAACTATATATAACGCTTCCCTGCGTCGTTCCCTGATATAAAGAAAAATAAAAACTTTTGCACATGCTGGGAGTCGAATCCCAGCTCTTCTTCCCACTACCTAGCATGCTAACCACTGGGCCAGGTACACTTCTTCACGCCCAGTCTTGCCCAATTTATTTTATAAGCCTTATGCCCAGATTCCTTCTATGAGGCAAAAATTAAAACAATTTTTTTTCCTAAAGTTTAAACACCAAAACAACAATACTTTTATAAATATATATATTTTCCTATCTAATAATAATAATTATAATAATAATTTTATAAATATATCTAATAATAAAAATTTCAAATATCAATAATACAGTAAATAATAATTATTTTCATAAAAAATTTTCAAACATACATACAGTAATAATTTTATCTCATAATACTAATTAAAATTTCATAAAAATTTAAAATATCTGTAATAATAAATACAATAAAAATTTTCTAGTAGTAATTTAATTCAAATTTATTTTCTTAAACGATAATATTTAAAACTTCTTAATTATTCAGGTTTTCTTCTATCCGAATCCCAGACTCAAAGCCTAACTCTTCTAGGCCCCAAATTCAGGGTGTTACAAATTAATGCAATAACATCCGGAGCAAAGGCTTCCTCTCGGGCGCGTACCGCATACGTTCTTGCTGGGACTCGAGCCTCTAGTTTTGCAGCATCTTTAGCCGCAACTCGACTACCATTAGCACTTCTAGGATATCTTAGAGGTCTACCTCGTGAAATGGGAGTACTCGACTTCGGGGCTACTTCCACTTCTTTCTCGACTTGCTCTAGGCAGTCCCTGAAAAAGTGGTCAAGAGATCCACATTTGAAACATGCACCGCTCTTCACTTGGCATTCTCCATAGTGAAATTTTTTGCAACTCTTACACTTTGGCTTTTGATCATCTACACTCCCCACACTAGTTACCATCGGGGAGGAAGACTTTTGGCTTCGTCGTTTAAAGCCTCTCGCTTTACCCTAATATCCTACTGATGAAATGGAACGTTCATGCTGGCTCCTTGATTTCTTTGTGGGAAACGAGAGTGTTTTACCACTGGACCTCTTGCTCGCGACTCGAGCCTCTCTCTTTGCTTGCTTTCTTTCGTTGTTAAGCTCCTCGGTCTTCTTGGCCCGATCAGCCAATGCGGTAAATTCTCGTATTTCCAGGATCCCAATCAACAACTTAATTTCCTCATCCAGACCTTTCTCGAAGTGTTTACACATTTCTGACTCAGTTTGGACCCATTCAATTGCGTACTGACTCAGTTTAATGAACTCTCGTTCGTATTCTGCTACAGTCTTGTTCCCTTGTTTGAGTTCCAATAATTCCTTTCGCTTCGAGTCTAGAAACCGTTGGCTAATGTATTTCTTCCTAAACTCTGCTTGGAAGAAATCCCAAGTGATATTTTCCTTTGGCACTACCGAGGATACAGTCTTCCACCAATGATACGCAGTATCTTTCAAGAGGAACACGACACACTTCAAACACTCCTCAGGTGTGCACGACAAATCATCTAACACCCGTGTAGTATTCTCGAGCCAAAATTTGGCTCTTTCAGCATCATCATAGACTTTAGCTCTGAATTCCTTAGCCCCATACTTTCTAAGCTTATCAACAATGGCTTTACCAATTCTTACCAGTGCCATACCTTGTGGCATATCCTCATCAGGTTGGTTAGGGGGTGGGGGAGCTCTTGGTATGTTAAGGCGATTCCTCAAGTAATCTCCAAACTATTCGCCCATCATATCAAAGAAGGCAACTCGAGCCTCTTCCTGGCCTTCAGACATAAGCCTTCTACTACTACTAGATACAGCTCGTTGTACAGAAGCTGGAGCATGGATCTCGGCTCCCTCAGACTCATCTTGTGTTTGATTGGAAGACGTTTACTATATTCAAAACAATTTAAACAGTTAGGAGACGTCACACTATCAATATTCTAATAATGCCATGTATAGAAAACCTCAATACTTTCTACGATAGTCCTAAAATCGACTAAACCGTAGCTCTGATACCACTAAATGTAACACCCCTCACCCATATTCAACGTCGGGATAGGGTTCAAGGCATTACCGAGATTTAACGTTTATAAACATATTAAATCAAGTCACTAAGTTGCGCTCTAAAATTTAAACTTATCAAATATGTATATCATTTCCCTTAAACAAGCCTTCAAGACATAAAACATGCCTTGAGGCGGTGCGGGACAATACCGAGAACGTTTGATAAACTTTGGCAACCTTGGAAAATTTCTTTAACAGACGCCCGTGTGCCTAGCCTGTGTTCATTTAATAGACTTACCATTTTAGATGCAAGGGACACACAACCCTGCCACACGCCCACGGGTGTGGCCCGTGTGTCATACATGGCCTAGGCACATGCCCGTGAAACCAACCGTGTAGACCGTATTAGGCTATTTTCCAAGCCTATGGTCACCCCCTTTTAACACTTATACTTAATGAATACTAAAAACAAAGTAAAACATAATTATGCTCTCATAAATGATCTTTGCAAAAACTCATTGCATGGAAACCTCATATCATTGGTTTCATGTATGCTAGGTTATTTCCCATCTTGTATTTATGTGTTGTCATACCACTTTAATACATTCAAGATTGGCCCGTTCTTATGACTCATTGCCAATTGGAATTTAACCATTGCACATGATTATAAACTTGCATGGAAATTTTGTAGATCATAGCCTACTTCAAAATAAGCCGATCTCTATGGCTATAAACAAAAAGATAGATTTATCTTTACAAGCCTTCATTTGGCAAATCAAATGACACATATAACAAAATACTCGAAAGACCTATACATGCCATTGAAAAATTTAGAAATGTCTTTATACAAACGCTAGACTATTTGATAGTATGCTGACTCTCAAACCATCTTCCAATCTTTCCAAGTCCTCGAGCTCTGTGAGAGATAGGGAAAAGAGAGGGGTAAGCATTTTCATGCTTAGCAAGCTCGAATAATCGAAAAGTACACTTACCAAGTAATTAGCATGAAATCAAATTGGGCAATAAATTCAATGAGCATAGGATGGCTTCCTTATCACTTACACTCAATCAATGAGTCAGTCACATAACAATGCACTATGAAAGTTATCTTAGATGAGCTCATCATTCAACATCTCATTTGTATATATCTATATATCACATTAATCTCATTGAGTTTCTAGGAAATCTCGATGGAATATCCATTTACCGTCAATTCATACAATGATCGTTTCAGATATGCACTCCCGCGAACCTCACATCTTATGGCGGGATTACCAGTCTAGGCTAAATCCCTTATAACGACAAACACCTTTATTGAACTCGGATCTGAATTACCAGTCCAGGCTAAATTCAGATCCTAATCGGATTACCCATCCGGGCTAAATCCATAATGCACACATATTCTTCGGGAGGCTCGACCATTCAAAGGAACAGTAGTCCGAGCTAGATCCTTTTATAAATGACATCAACGGATTACCCATCCAGGCTAAATCCTTACTGCAACACATACAAGACCTCATTACACATGTTAATCTTGGTTTATCCATCGAATTCCCTTTTTAACCTCAACCGAGACATTTATCACAATTCATACTTAAACATACATTTCATAGAATTTCATGTTATTAATAAATGCAATCATCATGCATTCATAAATCATATAATTATGCACATTGAGTGTTTACTTTAAGCTATCTGAACTTACCTGATATTCGTTTCGGAGTCGTGTTTCGGTTATTCCAAAACCTTTCGTTTTCCTTGATCAACCTCCGAAATTTGTTCCTTGGGGTCTATAACAATAAAAATAGATCATTAACACTCCACATTGTACATTTCAAGTCAGAATTCCACCCCTGGTCCAAATGACCGTTTTGCCCTTAACTTTTCACATTTTTACGATTTAGCCCCTAGGCTCGTATAATGAAACGTATGCAATTTCTACCTTACTCAAGCCTAGACGAACACTTTTCCCTCTTATGGTAGCCCACATTTTCCATTATTTTAACATCTACCACACATTTTACAACTTTTTGCAAAAAGGTCCCTTTAGGGTTTTTCATGAAAATCACTTAGAAAAAGTTGTTTAACACGCTTCAAACTTTCATTTTCCTCCATAAAACATCAAAATACAAGTAACTCATGCATGGGTAAATTTTTAAACATGAACCCTAGCATGAAATATGGGTAGAAATGGAGAGAGTAAGCTACCGGGATCTCAAAATTACAAAGAACATTAAAAATGGGGCTTGGTAGCACTTACTAATGAGCTTGAAAAGCTTGGAAACCCTAGCTATGGTGGCTTAGGAATTTTAGCTGGACAGGGGAGAAGAATGGCTGATTTTTTCCTTCTTTTTCTCATTTTATTTCATTAATATGCCGAATGACCAAAATGCCCTTAAGCCTTTTCTTTGAAATTTCATCCATGCAAGCCATTTTTGTCCAAAAACTTGGAAATTGGGCAAATTGTTCCCCAAGACCTTATAGTTTATAATCTAAAGAAATTTCATGCAAATTGCTTCTAGAATCCAAGTTTTGCAATTTACACAATTTAGCCCCTAATTTTCCAATTGGGCACTTACTCAAAGAATTCCTTCATGAAACTTTAACACATGCACATTATCATATTCTAGGCCTCACAATAATTATAAAATAAATATTTTGATGTAGATTTGTGGTCTCAAAACCACTATTCTGACTAGACCCTAATTTTGGATGTTACAAATAGTGTGCTATGTTGAATGATGAAAATTGCCAAATTTGAATGCTTGAAATGGTTGGTATTGGTTCTGTGTTTCATATGCAGGCCTTGGGTGAAATTTTGGGTGAGAAATGAAGCTAGAAATGGCTTCATTTAGACCACACGAGTGTGTGCCTAGACTGTGTGACACACGACTTGGTAGCATGGGCATATGGTTAGGCCGTGTGTCCCTTGCACCTTAATTTTGGGAAACAGAATGCTCAGAATTGGGCACACGGGGCAGAGACACGGGTGTGTATCTCAGCCGTGTGGTTGACACAGCCTTGGAAATGGGCGTGTTACATGGCCATGTGAAAACTGCATCTAAATTTCAAAAATTAAATTCGCCACATGGCCTAGCACATGGGCATGTGACTTGGCTGTGTGACTTCAATTCCTTAATGCCTTAAAAGCGTAACACCCCTATAACCCGTGTCCGTCGCCGGGGTGGGTTATGAAGAGTTACTGATTCAAAATTTAATATTTTAAAAACATACACAATAAAAAATAAAATAAAAATATACATTGCCAAACTCAGTTAAAGATCGAAATTCAAACTTGTATTGACATTCAAAAGTAGCCATATTCACATGGCTTATATATAAGTACATCTCAAAATATCATTCGCTTAAGTCTATTCCATACATGCCATACTAGCTTCAAAATATAGTAGTACCCCAAAATGACAGATAGTGTGACGAGTCGCTGACGATTCCCTTTCCGAGCAAGTAACTAGAATCAACAATCTATAAAATAGAGAACGTAACAAACGAAGTAAGCTTTCAAAGCTTAGTAAGTTTTAAGCATCACAAATAATTAAAACTTATCGAAAATCAAAACATTCATTTAAACAGACTTATTCCCAATTCAAATTGCTTCATGGCCGAATACACATAAACATAAACATAGATTCTCAGCACATATTTTTCTTTTACTAATAGTTCATACGATGCATTTAAAATAAATAATCTCATATATTAACAACATTTGACCGAATAGGTCATTGCTTTACTCGTAGAAATAACAATCATTCACACTTAAGTATCATTCTTTAATACTAATAATTCACAAATCATTGATTGAATGTACATGAGTACATAAAGAAATTTTAATATATAATTCAATACAAATATACCATGACCGATTAAATCATTCTCATATTCGCAAATATAACCATTAATTACACTTATATATATAAATGTATATATATTCTTCTTTGATGCTATGATTCACTTCGAAATCAAATCACCGATGTGTAAGTAATACGTACCTGAACATCTTAAATGTATAGTACTTACTCAATGATGGTTTATTGCGAACATTCAATATCGTAGTCTTACTTAATTACTGGCATTAAGCATGTCGGGTCTTAGAACTTGAAACAAATTACCAGCACAAGCCTGCAGGAATTTAAACCCGGTATAATACCAGCTCGAAGCCTGCGGGACTTTTGCCGGGACATATTTCCAGCACGTAGCCTGCGGACCTTAAGTCCGGTTATAATTCCAGCACATAGCCTGCGGACCTTAAGTCCGGGTATAATTCCAGCATATAGCCTGCGGGTCTTTAAGCCCGGATACACATCAAATATCATGCATATTTAATCATATATTAACACAACTTATTCAACATATCACATTAGTAGTCATTTGCTACATTAGGATATAAGCTCCATATGAATACCATCATTTACATTTCGATTCGAAAGCCATACATAAATATCACATATCAAGGCATCATCAATTATATACTAAAGGTGACTACTCAAAACTTACCTCGAATATTTTCGAACAGTCTCGGATCGGCTATTCAACTACTTTCTCTTTTCCCTTGTCCAACCTTGGTTCTCTATGCTCTTGAGCTTCCTTATGATTCAAATGGCCGAATGTCTTGCTCTATTTTTTTTTCTTTCTTTAGATTCGGCTAAGGAGAACAAAGCTGAGACTTTGTTTTCTTCACCATTCTTTCTATTATTATTTTATTTTATTCATCTATATTATAAAGTATAAAGCCATTTAACTAATAATTAATACATATATTTAATATAAAAGCATCATCATGGCCGGCCACTATAAACAAAAATGTATATTTGACATGCAAGTCCAAACCTTTTGTGACATGCATTAATAGACCCCCTTTTTAAAATTACCTATCACCTTCCACAATTATTTCACATAAGTGCTATTTAATAATTTCACATACAAATGACAAAATTAGAGCATGAAACTTTCACATATGCATGTACACATATAATAAGCATAGAATATAACAGTTAATTATTTTTATGGCTCGATTTTGTGGTCCTGAAACCACTTCTCGACTAGGGTCAAATTAGGGCTGTCACAACTCTCCCCCACTTAAGGAATTTTCGTCCCCGAAAATCTTACCAGTGAATAAGTTAGGATATCGTTCTTTCATAGAGTTCTTGGGTTCCCAAGTAGCTTTTTCGATCCCGTGCTTGAGCCATAATACCTTTACTAACAAAACCTTTTTGTTTCGCAACTCTTTTACCTCGCGAGCTAAGATACGAATCAGTTCTTCTTCAAAACTCAAATCAGATTGAATTTCCACCTCTGATAGATTAATTATGTGCGATGGATCAGATCTATAGCGTCGAAGCATCGAGACATGAAAAACGTTATGAATCTTTTCAAGTTCAGGGGGTAAAATCAATCTGTATGCGACTGGTCCAATTCGTTCGGATATTTCATACGGCCCGATGAACCTCGGATTCAATTTGCCTTTACGACCAAATCTGAGCACTTTTTTCCAAGGTGAAACTTTAAGAAACACTTTGTCTCCGACCTGATATTCAATGTCTTTTCGTTTTAAATCCGCATACGACTTCTGACGATCTGAAGCTGCTTTCAGACTTTCACGGATTACTTTTACTTTCTGCTCAGCATCTTTAACCAAATCAACCCCAAAAATTTTACTTTCACTAAGCTCGGTCCAAAATAACGGTGTACGGCATTTACGACCATACAAAGCTTCGTAAGGTGCCATCTTAATGCTTGATTGAAAACTATTGTTGTAAGCGAATTGAATCAAAGGCAAATATCGTTCCCATGAACCACTAAACTCAAGGATGCAACATCTCAACATATCCTCGAGTATCTGAATGATCCACTCGGATTAACCATCGGTATGGGGATGAAAAGCGGTGCTAAAATACAACTTGGTACCCAATGCTTCTTGCAATTTCTTCCAAAATCGCGATGTGAATCTCGGATCTCTATCCGATACAATAGAAGTAGGTACCCCATGTAACCTTACAATCTGAGAAACATACAGTTTGGCTAACTTGTCAAGTGAATAATTCGTATGTACGGGGATAAAATGAGCCGACTTTGTCAATCTATCAATAACAACCCAGATCGCATCTTTCTTGCTTGGTGACAATGGCAACCCATATGCAAAATCCATCATGGCTCGATCCCATTTTTGTTCGGGTATCATAATCGACTGAAGTAATCCCGAAGGCACTTGAAGTTTTGCTTTCACTTGTTGACATATCAAACACTTCGAGACAAAGTCAGAAATGTCTCGTTTCATATCGTGCTACCAATATTGATGTTTTAGATCGTTATACATTTTTGTACTACCCAGGTGAACTAACATTCGGCTGCTATGAACCTCGCTCAAAATCATCGAAATAAGTTTCGAATTTCTTGGAACACACAATCGACTTCTGAACCTCAAACAATCATTGTTGTCAATTTGAAATTCTGAATCCACATTCGAAACACATTCAGCTCTTTTAGCAACCAATTCATCATCAACTTTCTAAGTTTCACATGTTTGATGAATTAATAACGATTTGGGTTTTAATTCTGCTACTAACACATTATCGGATGAAATAGACAAGTGAGCATTCATTGCTTGCAAAGCAAACAGTGACTTGCGACTCAAAGCATCGACAACCACGTTAGCCTTCCCAGGGTGATAGTCAATAACAAGATCATAATCTTTCAACAATTCAAGCCAATGTCTTTGTCGCAGATTCAAATCTTTTTGAGTCATTAAATATTTGAGGCTTTTATGATCTGAATATATATGACATCTCTCTTTGAACAAGTAATGTCGCCATATTTTCAAAGCAAATACTATGGCAGCTAATTCGAGATCATGAGTCGGATAGTTTTTCTCATGTGGCTTCAATTGCCTCGATGCGTAAGCCACAACTCGACCCTCTTGCATCAATACACAACCCAATCCATGTAATGATGCATCACTGTAAATAACAAACTCTTTACTGGATTCAGGCTGCACTAACACTGGGGCTTTGTCAAAAGCATTTTTAGTTGGTCGAAACTTTTCTGACACTTTTCTGACCATTCGAACTTAATATCTTTCTGAAGTAGCTTCGTCATTGGTGTGGCTATCATTGAAAAACCCTTTACAAACCGTCTGTAGTAACCGACAAGTCCCAGAAAGCTCCGAACTTTAGTAACATTTCTAGGAGGCTTCCAATCAAGTATGGCTGATATTTTACTCGGATCAACACGAATACCCGATGCGAATACTACATGCCCCAAAAAGCTAACTTCTCTCAACCAGAACTCACATTTACTGAACTTAGCATATAACTGCTTGTCACGTAAAATTTGCAACACTAATCTCAGGTGCTCGGTATGTTCGGTTTCATCTCGCGAATAGATCAAAATTTCGTCTATAAGCACAACTACAAACCGGTCCAAATACTGTCTGAAGATCCGATTCATCAAGTCCATAAATACCGCAGGGGCATTAGTGAGCCCAAACGGCATCACTAAGAACTCGTAATGACCGTATCTTGTTCTGAAAGCAGTTTTGGGTACACGGTAACGGATATTTGTTCTTGATTGTCACTTTATTTAATTGACGGTAGTCGATGCACATTCTCATAGTTCCGTCTTTCTTTTTCACAAACAATACTGGTGCACCCCAAGGTGAGAAACTCGATCGAGCGAAACCTCTATCCATCAACTCTTGCAACTGAGCTTTCAATTCCTTCAATTCAGTTGATGCCATACGATACGGAGCTATCGAAATTAGCGTAGTCCCAGGAACAAGTTCGATGCCGAATTCTACCTCTCGAACAGGTGGTAACCCTGACAATTCCTCGGGAAAAACATCTGGATACTCACAAACCACTGATACTGATTCAAGCTTCTTTTCTGATTCTTTATTATCAAGTACGTACGCAAGATACGCCTCACACCCCTTTTTGACGTATTTCTGAGCCAACATCAAGGATATAACTGTTGGTAACCCGTTCATATCAGTAGACTCAACTCAGATTATCTCATCATTTGCACATCTCAAATTAATAGTCTTTCTTTTGCAATTCACAACTGCATCATGAACAGTTAACCAATCCATACCGAGAATAACATCAAATTCATTAAATGGTAAAAGCATCAAATCGGCCGGAAAACAGGAATCTCGTATTACCAGGGGACATTTCCTGTACACTTTGTCAACTAACACATATCGACCCAAGGGATTTGACACTCGGATTACGAACTCAGTAGACTCAACAGGTAGAGTCTTACTAGATGCTAAAGTCTCACATACATATGAATGAGTAGAACCAGGGTCAATCAAAGCAAGCACATCAGTATCAAAGAGAGTGAAAGTACCGGTAATAACATCAGGCGAAGAAGCATCCTCGCGTGCGCGTATAGCATATGCTCTCGCAGGAGCACGAGCCTCAGATCTGGTTGTAGCATCTCTAGACACTCTCTGGCCTCCACTAATATTTCTCGTATTCCTAGGTGGTCTACCTCGAGCTATAACAGTACTCGGTTTTCCACTCTGATTCACATTTCGTTCTGACAACCTCGGGCAGTCTTTGATGAAGTGGTCGGATGATCCGCATCTATAACAGGAGTGATCATGAAATCTACAACTCCCCGAATGCCATTTTCCACAAAACTTGCACTCGGTCCTATCCCGACGATCATTTCCAACACTGACAACTGATGTGGCTCGCGTACTCATAGGAGGTCGATCACGATCTCGTCTGGAAAAGCCTGAAGTGTTCTTAGATTGGCCCGAATCATCTCGAAATTTCTTCGATGATTGCTGAAAAGGCTTTCCCGAAGATCTTTTACGAAACTCTCCAGCTCCAACATCAGCTTTCCTTTTTTCCTTACTAAGCTCCTCGGCTTTGCAAGCTCGCTCGATAAGTACTACGAACTCTCTGATTTCAAGAATGCCAACAAACATTTTAATATCTTCATTTAGCCCATCCTCGAAGCGTTTACACATAATAGCCTCAGATGAAACACATTCCCGAGCATATCTACTAAGTTTGGCAAACTTTCGCTTATAATCGGTAACTGTCATAGAACCCTGTTTAAGCTCAAGAAATTTCTTTTGTTTCTGATTGATAAATCTTTGACTGATATATTTCTTACGAAATTTGGTTTGAAAAAAATCCCAAGTAACCCGTTCTCTCGACACCACTGAAACCCAAGTATTCCACTAATAGTGGCAGAATCACGTAACAGTGATATAGTACATTTTAAGCACTCATCGGGTGTGCACGATAATTCATCAAACACACGAATGGTATTATCGAGCCAAAACTCAGCCTGCTCGGCATCATCATTGTCAGTATCTTTGAACTCAGTAGCCCCGTGCTTTCGAATTCTATCAACCGGGGGTTTGCTCAACCTCAACGGGTCAACAATAGGAGTTACCACTGGTGTAGGGGTTGTATTAGTCGGGGGTGGGGGTTGTGTAACAGCCGGATTAGTTCGATTATATTGGGTAAACCAATCGTTCATCATAGCATAGAAGGCTTGTTTAGCCTCATCATTTTGATTCCTAGCATTCGGTTGAGAGTCTATCGGTGCTGTCCCTATCGCGGGAGCAGGTGCTACACTCTCAACATCATCAGCTACTGCTCGATCGGGATCGGAATCCATTACTATACAAAAAACACGTATTATTGTCAGAAATCATCACACTATCCTTTTAACACTTTATGGCATGTATAGCTAGACTCACACACGCTACGTTAGTCCCAGAATCGACTAAACTGTAGCTCTGATACCAATAAAATTGTAACACCCCTATAACCTGTGTCCGTCACCGGGGTGGGTTAAGAAGAGTTATTGATTCAAAATTTAATATTTTAAAAACATACACAATAAAAAATAAAACAAAAATATACATCGCCAAACTCAGTTAAAGATCGAAATTCAAACTTGTATCGACATTCAAAAGTAGCCATATTCACATGGCTTATATATAAGTACATCTCAAAATATCATTCGCTTAAGTCTATTCCATACATGCCATACTAGCTTCAAAATATAGTAGTACCCCAAAATGACAGATAGTGTGACGAGTAGCTGACGATTCCCTTTCCGAGTAGGTAACTGGAATCAACAATCTATAAAACAGAGAATGTAACAAACGAAGTAAGCTTTCAAAGCTTAGTAAGTTTTAAGCATCACAAATAATTAAAACTTATCGAAAATCAAAACATTCATTTAAACAGACTTATTCTCAATTCAAATTGCTTCATGGCCGAATACACATAAACATAAACATAGATTCTCAGCACATATGTTTCTTTTACTAATAGTTCATACGATGCATTTAAAATAAATAATCTCATATATTAACAACATTTGACCGAATAGGTCATTACTTTACTCGTAGAAATAACAATCATTCACACTTAAGTATCATTCTTTAATACTAATAATTCACAAATCATTGACTGAATGTACATGAGTACATAAAGAAATTTTAATATATAATTCATATACAAATATACCATGACCGATTAAATCATTCTCATATTCGCAAATATAACCATTAATTACACTTATATATATAAATGTATTTATATATTCTTCTTTGATGCTATGATTCACTTCGAAATCAAATCACCGATGTGTAAGTAATACGTACCTGAACATCTTAAATGTATAGTACTTACTCAACGATGGTTTACTGCGAACATTCAATATCGTAGCCTTACTTAATTACTAGCAATAAGCCTGTCAAGTCTTAGAACTTGAAACCAATTACCAGCACAAGCCTGCGGGAATTTAAACCCGGTATAATACCAGCTCGAAGCCTGTAGGACTTTTGCCGGGACATATTTCTAGCACGTAGCCTACGGACCTTAAGTCCGGTTATAATTCCAGCACATAGCCTGCGGACCTTAAGTCCGGGTATAATTCCAGCATATAGCCTGCGGGTCTTTAAGCCCGGATACACATCAAATATCATGCATATTTAATCATATATTAACACAACCTATTCAACATATCACATTAGTAGTCATTTGCTACGTTAGGATATAAGCTCCATATGAATACCATCATTTACATTTCGATTCGAAAGCCATACATAAATATCACATATCAAGGCATCATCAATTATATACTAAAGGTGACTACTCAAAACTTACCTCGAATATTTTCGAACAGTCTCGGATCGGCTATTCAACTACTTTCTCTTTTCCCTTGTCCAACCTTGGTTCTCTATGCTCTTGAGCTTCCTTATGATTCAAATGGCCGAATGCCTTGCTCCATTTTTTTTCTTTCTTTAGATTAGGCTAAGAAGAACAAAGCTGAGACTTTGTTTTCTTCACCATTCTTTCTATTATTATTTTATTTATTCATCTATATTATAAAGTATAAAGCCATTTAACTAATAATTAATGCATATATTTAATATAAAAGCATCATCATGGCCGGCCACTATAAACAAAAATGTATATTTGACATGCAAGTCCAAATCTTTTGTGACATGCATTAATTGACCCATTTTTTAAAATTACCTATCACCTTCCACAATTATTTCACATAAGTCCTATTTAATAATTTCACATACAAATGACAAAATTAGAGCATGAAACTTTCACATATGCATGTACACATATAATAAGCATAGAATATAACAGTTAATTATTTTTATGACCGGTTTTGTGGTCCCGAAACCACTTTCCGACTAGGGTCAAATTAGGGCTGTCACAAAAAGTCAGAGAGTTACACAGGTTAGGGACACGAGCGTGTGTAGTACACAGCCTGACCACATGGGCGTGTGAGCCCTACGACTTTGGAAAATTTTTGAAATATTGAAAAAATTTTATGAGTTTCTGATAAAATCCCGACTTGATTCTAATGCTTGTATTGGACCCCGAAGGTCCAATTAGGGGATGTTTTGAATGATCTCGATTAGTGAATAGTAATTTACACAAATTATTTGTAAAATTTTTTGAAAGTTTCAATAATGCTCTGAAACCCTGTTCCAATGACAGATACAGGTTAAGGGTGTTACACACCAAATCCAACAGTCTCCCACTTGCCCTAATGAAGTAGATGAGTCATGTTTCGCATTCGTCTGCCCTTCTATATATCTCCCAAAGAGCTATCTAGCTATAAGAGTCTTGGCTAAACAAATTCTCAATTTTTTTCCTCATATGCGATTTTTGACTACATATATAATTCTGTCAAACACTATTGTCTCCCTTATGTGTTTTCTTCCGTGTATGGTTTATTTTGATTTAGTTATATCCACACTGCTATAGTGTCATAACTTTTTTCGTACCTTATATTTGGCTCTCCATAGTGAAGTTAGTAGTGCAACCTTGCTTGACACTAATTCACACTATAGACTCTCCGTAGAGAATAAAAAACACAACCCGATGTCAACTGTTCCTAAATCTGGACATGTTTGGAAGTCAGAATTAGTATATCTGATAGGAGTAAGATCTCCTCCCGAATACTCGAGCATATAATATCTCATTCTCTGTAAATACTCGAGTATATGCTTAACTGTTTATCAGTGCCTTGATCTTGGATTCATTTGATATCGACTTACCAACCCCACTACAAAACAGATATCTGGGCATGTGCATAGTATACCATTCATGATACTTCCTGTTTCCAAAGCATAAGGAATCTTTCTCATGTTATCTCTTTCTTCCACTGTCTTAGGACAATCCTCTAAAAAGAGATGAAATCCTGATACAAAGGGTTAATTTCCCTTATTTGAATTAGTCATTGCATAATGCTTGAATATATTATCAATGTATGAAGCCTAGGACAGTACTATCACTTTGTTCTTCGAATCCTTTAGGATTCAAATACGTAAAACAAAACAAAAATTAGATTCTCTCAAGTCATTCATGCAAAACGGTTGGGTTTATCATAGTTAAACCGATGACAATGTCCCTAAATCATTTCCAATAAGTACAATTTCATCGACATATAGAACGAGAAATATCACGTTTCCATCCTCTAAATGTTTGTAAACATAAGGTTCATCTACGTTTTGCTAAAATCCAAAATTCTTGATCACTTGATCAATCTTTGGTTCCTTGAATGAGATGCTTGCTTGAGTTCATATACGGATCTAAATAGTTTGCAAACTTTATACTTGTTTCCTTTAGCTATATATCCAGTGGGTTGCATCATGTAGATGCTCTCTTCAAGATAGTATATCAAAAACGTTGTCTTGAAATCCATTCTCTAGATCTCGTAATCAAGAGCCGCTGCAATGGATGTAATATGTGGATTGACTTGAGCATGGAAATCAGAGAGAAGGTTTCTTTGTAATCGATACCATTTTTCTAAGTATAACCTTTTTCTAAATGTCTAGCCTTATAAGCTTTCACTTTTCCATCCATATTTCATTTCCTCTTGTAGATTCACTTAACATCATTTCAAAGAAATTTAAACAACTAGATTACAAATATATATAATGAATCAATTTACGATATAAATATACTTATGGACCTTAATTTGGGCTTACGGGGCCTTAAAAATAGTTTGAGAACAATCAGGGATAAATCAAAACAAAATAGAAAACTTCAAAAAAACATGAAAATTTGCAAAACAAGGGTTATATGACCGCGTGGCCAGGCTGTGTGACATAGTCCAGACCGTGTGAACAATCAAAGTCAGGACACACAGCTGTGTCCCTGCTGTGTGTTCACCCGTGTAAGTATTCAAAATAGGGCTACACGATTGTGTCACAGGTCCTAAGCCAGACCCTTAACAAAACGCCGATAATATGCAGCAAAGCCCGGGAAGCTATGAACCTCGGAAAAATTCTTTGGAACTTTCCAATCAACAATCACAGATATTTTATTCGAATCAAGTCAGATTCTATCAACAGAAATTACATGACCCAGAAATCCAACTTTTCACAACTAAAATTCACATTTATAAATTTTGCATACAATTTTTTTTCGCGCAAAACATGTAGTACTACCTTTAAATGCTTAGCATGATCTAACTCATTCAATGAATAAATAAAAATGTCATCTATAATCACCACAAAAAAATGATCCAAATATAGTTGAAACACCCGATTTATTGAATCCATGAATGCTATAAGGGCGTTAGTCAAACCAAATGGCATCACTAAAAATTCATTTGGTACAACAGGCTCTGTAACTTACAACTGGTAATATCCGGATCGCCAATCAGTTTTTGAAACTACCGTAGCTCCCTTCAACTGATCAAACAAATCATCAATATAAGGTAAGAGATATTTATTCTTGATGGTGACTCGATTCAACTACTGCTAATCTATGCATAATCTCATCGACCCATCTTTCTTTTTGACAAACAGAACCAGAGCACCCTAAGGTGACACAGCCAATCAAATAAATCCACAGTCTAACAATTCTTGTAATTGTGCTTTCAACTCTTTCAACTCAGTAGGAGCCATTCTATATAGAGCTATTGAAATTGGAGCTATTCTCGGCACAAGTTCAATTACAAATTCAACTTCTTTAGTTGGTGGTAACCCATGTAATTCTTCAGGAAAAACATTAGCATACTCTTTAACTCTCAGTGCTTGATCAATTTTTTCTTCTGCCACTCTTGAATCAAGAATATAAGCCAAATAAGCCTTGCATCCTTTTCTGATCAACTTATGAGCTGAAATTGCCAAAATCACATTTGTCATACAATTGGTTCCATCTACCTTGACACAAATAAATTCACCACTTGGACGTTTCAAACTAACTTGCTTTCTTCAAAAAATTATGATTTCATCATGCTCAGACAACTAATCCATTCCCAAAATAAGATTAAAATCATCAAATGGTAATAGTATCAAACTAGCAGGAAAATAATAACCTCAAACTTTTGGTGGACATGACTTACAAATATGATTGAGTAAAACACACTGACCAAGTGGATTTGTTACCTTAACTATATAATCAGTTGACATAATAAGTAAATTCTTTTTGTCTACTAAATGCAGTGCATTTATAAAAGTGAGTTGACCTAGGGTCAATCAATGCATATACATCAATATCAAAAAGAGAGAAAGTACTGACAATAACATCTAGAGCAAAAGCGTCTTCTTGAGATCTAATTGCATAAGCCATTTCTTGAGCTCTAATTGCATAAGCCATGGTCGGTGCTCTAACTTCGAATCATTTAGTTGTATCTCTTATTTTCCCTTGACTAGCTGTAGCATTTCTATCATTTCCAAGTTGCCTACCTCTCTATGAAGTATCTTTAGGCTTGCTAATTTGATTTCCCAAATCACCATGTCATTTTGGATAATCTCGGAGGAAATGGTTAGGAGATCCATATTTAAAACAAGTTCCTAACTTAGATTGACATCCGCTAAAATGTCTTTTACCACATTTTTCACAAACAATCTTCTCAGCATTCCTCACACTACCAACACTAGCCGTCAGAGAATTAGTAGACTTCCAATTACCATGTCTAGATCTATCTCTACCAGTAAACTCTAAAGGAGCAGTTGCTTGATTTGCATCATTTCAAAAATTCTTTGATGGAAAAGTCTGAGCTGATTTGGAAGATCCTTGCTTGTTGAAATCTCGATATTTCAATTCAAACTGCCATTTACTCTTGCGGATTTCTTCAACTTTCTAAGCTCGTTTTTAGGGTTCCATGAATTCGTGTAATTTCAATACTGCAACAGACATCTGGAATTCATTATTTAAGCCATATTCAAATTTAATACACATCTCTTCTTCTTTTAATATGATATTACGTGCATACTTGCTTAAATATACAAACTCCTATTCATACTCAACTACTGATCGATTCCTCTGTTTCAACTCAAGAAACTCTTTCTTTTTCTTGTCAAGATACAACCAGCTAACATATTTCTTCCTAAATTTTATCTGAAAGAAATCCCAATTAGTATGATCATTGGATGTCATTGTACTTAAAGTATCCCACTATGAGTATGATTCATCTTTCAGCAACGAATTTGTATATCTTAGACAATCTTCAGGTGTACGTATCAATTCCACAAAACTCTCTTCGTGTTCATTAACCAATAATCAACTTTTTAAGAATCATCATAAACCTTACCTCTAAATTCTTCAGCTCTGCGTTTTGGAATTTTGTCTACTGAGGGACAAGTAACAGTTATAGGCACAGGATTTTAAGGACAGGGAGGTATCGGAGGAGGAACAATAGGGGTGGAGGTTGTGGAGTCACAAGGTTTTCTTGTTTAAACTCACTGAACTATTGATTCATCATACCGAAAAATACACTTTCATTTCATCACCAAATGATTGTAGGACTGACGCACTTTGACTTGCTTCTAGGTTAGAAGCTAGTACATTACTCTCAGCTTTATTAACTACGGCCTAGTTTGATCCGATTGACATCTTGTATCTATAAGAAAATAAATTGTTAAAACAGATCAAAAGCATCACACTATTGCAGGGTATATGTGGCCTGTATATTCTAGACTCTATACACATTAAATTAGTCCTAGAATTAACCAAACTGTAGCTCTGATACTACTAAATGTAACCCCTTATCTTGACTCTATTGTTGAATTAAGGTTGCGGAGTGTTACCAAGCTAAACAAAACTTTTAACTTCATTTCAAAGCAATTTAAACAACTAAATTATAAACATATATATAACGAATCAGTTTAAGATATAAATATACTTATAGACCTTAATTTGGGCTTATGGGGCCCTAAAATTAGTTTGAGAACATTCTTTGATCAAATCAAAACAAAATAGAAAACTTCAGAAAAACATGAAAATTTGCAAAACAGGGGCCATACGGCCGTGTGACATAGGCCAAGCCGTATGAACATTCGAGGTCAAGACACACGACCGTGTCCCAACTTGTGTGTCCACCTGTGTGAGTATTTGAAATAAGGCCACATGGTTGCGTCACAACCCATGTGCTAGACCATATGTGTATTCAAATTTGGGTCACACGACCATGTTGTAGGCCATCTGCCAGACCATATAACAAATGGTTTTAGCTAACTCGGTCGTTTTGCAAGCCGTGTGTTAGGTCATGTGGATACTGCACCTAAAAACAATAAATACACACGACTGTGTAAGGTGACCATGTGTGGAAAACGACCGTGTGACAGCCCGTATCCCAAGCTGTGTGCATCATTTTTTACCCTTAAAACAAATAAATTCATGCAGCATTCCTTGGACAACATGCCATACCTAGTTCATTTCCATGGTTCAAATACACATTCAAATCACCAATTACATGCCAAAATTTCATTCATTCTATGCCTAACAAATATGTCATTCAAAGGCACCACAATTAAAGGTCATTCATTCAACAACCTAGCCAAATAACACATGACATTAACTATTTACATATGCACAAACATCAACCAAAATGACCAAAGCAGAAGCATACTAAAAAATTTCCATTCCAAAGTGTTAACATCTAGCTCATGACTATTAAAAATCAACCCAACCAAAAGCATTTCAAACATACACATTCAAACCAAGCATTTCATTAGGAACAACATTATAGCATAAGAATTACATTTTTACAACAAAATACCTATATACACGCGACACCCCAAAACAAGATACAAAAGCTACCAAAATGGCTAGATAGTGTGAGTCTTTAGTCAATCCGTCTAGTCATTCCACAAACTTGATAATTACAAAAGAACATATATAAAACAAGTAAGCTAAAGAAGCTTTGTAAGCTCATAGTATAACATCAATTTAACTTACCTTATTCAAAGTAAACATTTAAAGAGATAATTTATAATTCCTAATCACCAAATATAAATTCACCATTCACATTAGTAATTGTTCACGTACCCAAAAATATCAAAATAACCTCCATCTCAAAGGACCTTACTATACAAAAAATAACATCTACTCAATGAAATAATCCAAATAGGTAACTAGGAAAATCATTGTAATAATTTCACTTAACAATACTGTAACACCCCTAACCCGTATTCGTCACCGGAATAGGGTTACGATACATTATTGGATAACACACCTCATTCACATACACTTAAACATTCATAATCAAAATTCATTCAAAACATTTACAATGTCCCTTATAAGGCTCTACTAGACTTTAAAACATGCTTAGAAGGGGTTCGGGACTAAACCAATAACAGTCAAAAACTTTGGGAAACATAGAAAATTTTCAAAGATATAAGGGCCACACGCACGTGTGAATAGGCCGTGTGCCTCACATGGCTTCCAGACACGCCCATGTCACAGGTCATGTGAAAACGGGGCATACATACTGACTTGCACCACATGGCCGATGACATGCCCGAGTGCCATGGCTGTGGAAAAATTAGGGAGGTTATTGACTTGGGTCACACGGCCAACCACACGCCCATGTGCTAGCCCGTATGCCACACACGACCGATAGACACGCCTGTGTATCTAGGCCATGTCAAAACTGTAAGGTATACTGACTTTAAATCATTGGGTAACCCAAGGGACACACGGCTATGTACCAAAGCCATGTGTCACACACGGTCGAGCCATATGCCCGTGTACTCAGCTGTGTAGAGTGAAAATAGACTTGGTTTAAGTCACATTTCTCACCCTCCTCAAGCATACCTAAACCACATCAAAATAAATCATTTCTAGACATATATATGCAGCCAAAACATGCCAATTCACCACATATTATAGCATTTCAATTACTTAATTCCACAACCAAAACATACCATTTCACTATGCCAAAAACATCAAATAAACATAACTACTAAATGTATTTATCCATCAACTTATTACCTATTTTATAATTCAACATATATCATATGGTCATCTCAAATCAAACCACAATATGCTACCTTTCAAACATAAGCACATCAATTAACAACTAATCAAACTAACCAACATATAATTACACCAAATAAGCCAACATATAAGGCATTATATACATCATATATTTAACTTATCAAACACATAACTTAAGCCAAATTAAATGGCCAAATTCACATCAAAATTTACAAGCCAAATCACATGGCTAAAACTACAACTCAAAACATATCAAGATGACACTAGCCTATACATGCCATATACCATATATACAAAGCTTCAAAAATACCAACAAGTAGTCGATAGTGTGATAATTGTTCCCGATGTTTGAGCTAGCTTCGATCATCTAAAAACATGGAAAGAACACACAAAGTAAGCTTTCTAAAGCTTAGTAAGTGTAAGCAAATAAATTATCAAATGAACATTAGCATGATTATTTCAACATGGCCAAATATGAACAATCGCATGTACATAATGATCACACCTTTAACATGTATAGTTCATATCATCATCTCAAGTACTATACTTACCTTATTTTCATGAACATTTAACCTTACACGTACCTGAACCATTTAGCTCAATTTCACATTTGATCTTAAGTTAACATTGCCCGTTAAACCATTCAAAATCAATAAGGATACTCGAATAGCTCAAAAAGCTCATACAATGCCAACGTCCCAGACGAGGTCTTACATGTAATCAAATATCGATGCCACTGTCCCAGGTAGGGTCTTACATGGAATCATATATGATGCCGATGTCCCAGACATGGTTTTACACATAGATCTCAAATCGATGCCAACGCCCCAGATGTGGTCTTACACGAAATCACATATCGGAATCCTATGTCATGATGTATGTATCCTAAATATTCTTATGGTTCGTACAGAACTTTCAGACATTTTAATTTGATCGTTTCAAGCTTGTAGTTACTTCTCCCATACTTATATCAATTCAGCATACACATATATAGTTATTAAAATTCAATTTGGCACAATTAAATACATTTTCATATGAATTTAACAATAATTATTTATGTAACACCCCAAAAATGTAAATCTAGTAATTACACATGTTATGACACAAGTTGCATGGTTGCTTTAATGGCTAGAGGTGTTTTGGGTGTGTTTGGGAGTACTAGAGAAGCCTGGGTTCAAGTCTTGGCTTTAGCAAAACTTTTGGTTTTTCCTTTGAATGAATTTGGATGTTAGCAAGTAGACCTTATAAATAATTGTAGTTGAAATGTGACACAAATGAGCTTGTGGCCCTGTGGTAAGTGGAGTGTGGTAGTTCTTGAAAGTCTGAGTTCAAGTCGTGGCAATGTAGTAGAGTATTTATTTTGCTACTATTGCCGTGTAAGAAGTAGATGTTATTGAGACTCTTTTGAGTGGAGTTTGACTTAGTCAGGGAGTGTTATGTGGAGGAAATCAAGGAGATGATTATGAGAGATTTTAGGAGGAAAAAATGAGTTTGAGGGTGTGTGGGTTTGTGTCGAATTTGCTTAGGAAACTCATGGTTTCGATTTTAGGAGGGGTGTGTTTCATTTCGGCAATTGAGAGCATTTTGGGAATTTTTTGGGTTTTTTCATTCTTCTTTCTATCTGTTTTGCTATTTTTTGTGCTGCTTTGGGTCCCTTCTTGGTCAATAAGTGTTTGCCGACTTCTTTTGTGCTTTTGTGTTTTTGGTCAAAATCGTGGCGACCATTTGGTATTTTCTTTTCTTTTCTTCTACTTCTCTAAACCTTAGCCATACACTTCTTCCCTCCTCATCTCCGTATCGTTGGTTGTCTTAAACCGTTCCTTGTTGCTGTCCTAAGAACCGAACATTTACCACTTACCCTCATCCCTTTTGTTTCAATTCTTCAGTGATTGGGTTTTCTTCTGGACAAAGCGGTAAGGGTTCATGAGTTTCTCTTGTTGTTTTCATTACTACAGTGATCCTCTTTTTTTACCTTCTCTTCCCTCTGTTGCGCTTCTATCTAATATCTCATTACACTACCATTTTCTGAAAGGTGCTAGTGTTCCTGTTTGCTCCAATGACTGGCACATTCGGCTTTGGTGAGGGTAAACCGAATACTCTTCCTCTGAGTGTGGGCATTAAGTTTTGGTAAGCGATTGACCAACTAAGTTCATCTATTCTGTTACTTGTTGGGGGTCTTAAGTCTTATTGTTTATCTTCTCCTTTGGGTAACCAATCCTATTTAATAAATTTTGTTACTAAAATAGATAATCAATAAGGACATGGGATCGATTCATAATCAGCGATCTAAAGGCAAGAAGCTTCTTTTCGTTCGTTCAAGGTGAGTAGTGAGTGACGATTTGGGTTTTAGTATTAAGAACTCTAACGACTAGGAAACTAACGATTAATCTTGAATTAATGTAAGCTTTGGCGTGGTGGGTAGTTCACTCATTTTCGCAATCAGGTGTGTAATCACATTCCCTTTCAACTATAAAATGACGAATGTCGAAAAGCCGAAATACAGCTTTTGAGGCCACACGATCGTGCAATCGCTCGTGAGGTAAGCCGGGCCTCAAAACATGGGTGTTAGACGGTAGAGACAGCCATGAGCATTCTCATAGGTTTGGGTCGTTCTGGGCCACGATGGGCCGAAATGGGCTTGTGGGGTTCACACGGATGAATTCCTCAATATATGGTAATTACTAGACTGGGCTGTGTAGTTCGTATGGCCATGGTAATTTTTGGGATTGATGGGCCACACGGGCGTGTGGGCCTACTTGGGCCGCATAATGGGCCTTAGGCCCATTTACACTGCTGGGACTGTTAAGGTTACACGAGTCACTCGATGCAACTATAGACCTGCTAATGGGTTGATAAGAGTACCTAGCCCCCAAAGCAGGTAAAATGACCAAAATACTCATAAAGGGTAAGTGACTATTTTACCATCAAGGGTAAATAACTGATTTGTGTTTGATATAACCGTTCTTTCCGAGCGTGAGATTCTGCATACATGTGTGATTTATGACATGACATACTACATGGGGTTGGGTTTCCATTAAAGAGGAAGTGTACTGTTACTGGTGGCTCTACCACATATACTGATACTGGCAGCTTTGCTGCGTTACTGTTAGTGGCAGCTCTGCTGCAATATTATTACTAGCAGCTTTGCTACGATATTGGTGTGTTGGCTGGGTGGGTCGACTTTGTCCCCACATGGTGTGTTGGTGGTACGGAGTGGTGTGTTGGCTAGATTGGGATGGGTTGCATTACTGTACTATTTTGTTACTGTATTGGGCTAAGGCCCACTCTAAACTATTTCTGAGTAGGGCTCAAGGCCAAACTGCTACTGCATGCTGTATATTGATTGACTGATAGGGGATTACACATTGAGTTTTTCGTAAACTCACTATTTCTCTTCAACTGTGCAGGTAATCCCTAACTATAGGCGGTTTGGTGCTACGAGGGACTCGAAGGTGGCCACACGACTGCAATTATTTTACATTTGGTTTTATTCCTTCTTAAAGTTTCATTTTGGGTTTATGTTTTTGTAATAAGGCCATTTATGGGTTATAATTTTTAATTGGGTTTTTATATATATTCACTTAAAAATTGCTAGCTTTGAGAAGTTGTATTTCAAAAATAATAATTGTTTTCCAAAAATGCGTGTTTCAACTTCAAGGTTTAAAAGCTTCCGCAAATCTTAAACAATTTTGCATATCAAAGGCAATTAAATTTGTAAAATGTTTTGACACGATGATTTGGTACAAGCAAAAGAACTTAACTACTAAAGTTTCAGAATGACACTTCGATGTGACATACTAGATTCAGCGTAAGTTTGTGCCAAGTCGGGGTGTTCATTTGGTGGTACAGGGCTAAGTTGTAAAACCCGACTGTGGAATGGGTTTTTGAAAATGTTTGAAGTTTTTAGAAACTGTTCTTAAGACATTTTGGAGGATTCGCAGGTGTGTGGCACACCAAGCTCCGGCTCCATCCGTATTCTCGATAACTGATGATTGATCAGACTGAAATACAACACTGAGATTACTTTAAACATGAGACTGTATGTGATACTTAGTTGGAGTAAACGAAACTGTAGGAAAATATGAGACCTCGATCTGTGAAAACCAACCTAATTACATTTTTCATAAGACATCTGTTAATATTACTGGAATTACTAACTGATACATAAAAATTCTAAATTAGATAATACGCAAATCGATATGAGTACAAGAGGTACTCGGCGGAAGGGGTACAAGAGGTTGCCGGTAGAGGCCGTGGAAGTGCTAGGGCTGGGTCTTCAGCATTGGCTATATGCCTAACGTTGAGG